>NC_057809.1:90196068-90496068 GCF_018294505.1 Triticum aestivum
AACTGGAGATTTGGATGGCCCCATTAAGTGATAGAGAATTTCATCCGCGATCTACCATTTCCACCAATAATTCATGGGACAAAAATGAATGAGATTGTGTCCATCACAACTAGAGATTTGGGTGGCCCCATTAAGTGATAGAGAATTTCATCCGCAATCTACCATTTCCGCCAATATTTCATTGGACAAAAATGAATGAGAGCGTGTCCATCACAACTAGAGATTTGAGTGGCCCCATTAAATGAAAGGGAATTTCATCCGCGATCTACCATTTCCACCAATATTTTATGGGACAATGGCCATTAAGGATGTAAGTGGACGACGTCCATGAGGAAACACACTAACCTTTGTTACTTCGATAATCGTGTTAGGCTTAATTCTCATATTGTACAATGGCCACTCGCGTACGTCTTCCGCTTGCATGCCTAATGGCCACTCGCGTACCATCGTACCTTCGTCATGAATCACATTGGGAATTTTTATATCATATAAGACTCGATCTTTTTTTTCTCACCAAGTTAGACCCAACTATAACTTAGAAATTTTTTTGACCTTATACAATGCAAGGTACTCAGATAAATAAACTAGTTTTTTTTAAATATCGATGCTTATTTGTAGAGGATAGACTCTTAATTAGACATCCCTCCGGTAAAGAAAAACACTGATGTTTAACAAAAACTCGATTTATTTTACTAATCACCTTCTAAGAACATGACACCTCTCATCACCAGTCTCATTCATTAACATGACACCTGTGAACCTGTCATAACTCGAATTTAAAGCATTGTAAGGCCTAAGAACATATGACACCTGTCATCACCAATCTGAACGTACCGGCACCCTCTATCGTTCGACACCCAGTCGCAATACGCGTGACAGTCTTGGCTTATGAAATACCCAGTCGGAGACTGCAGAGTACCCAACGAGCGCTGAGTGCGTGCTGTGTGAGTGAATTGCGGAGAGAGAGCGAGCGAGATGGAGAGAGGCGCCATGGGCCGCGGCGAGGGGTCGGAGGAGGCGAGGGGCAGGGAGCGGGAGTGGGAGGAGGCGGCGGAGGCGGTGGCGTACGACTCGTGCACCTGGCCGCCGCCGGTGGTGGTGGTGTGCGGCCCCGGCAACAGCGGCAAGTCCGCGTTCTCCCGCCTCCTCCTCAACACCCTCCTCGCAAGGTGAAATGCACGGAGAATTCGCCTGTCCTCTCCTCGTCGCATTCTGCTCTGCTTCACTCCAAAGCAGCTGAATGTGCACATTGTCGAATAATTTTAGAGGCAGACTTTAAATTCGAGTTATTCATGCTCGGAAATGGGACGGTGCTGCTTTGCTAAATTTCAGTATAAATAAGCATTGCATTTTAGTTTATAAATAGTAAAATTGTTTGACCGCAATGCTTTGGTATATGATTTGAATACTTATTTTATACACTACGAATTCAGTTGACATGCTATCTGTATTTACTATTTATAGTGAAAAAAGAATCTGCATTTGAAAAGCGCAAAATGGAGTTAGTTACAAAGATTATTGAGCTTTGATTTTGTCGATTAAACCCTCATGAAGTAGCTATGTACCAATAGTTTTTTACTTTCTTGGTTGTTTTATGGCTTTGGGAAGTGTGAGAAAGTACTAGTAGTTTTTATGGGGTCAGCACTAGTCTGGTTGCATATAGTTAAAATGTTGTGCTAGCTGGTAAGTTTGGTTGCACTAGCCTCATCTTTTTTTTAATGGGAGAATAAACTAGTTCAACTGCTAGTTCACACAAGTTGCATAATTTGTACAGATCAGAATTTTTTGATTTGCTCTGTTTTATTTGCCGTTAGCTTATCTACTTTCAGATCAGTTCTTGTGATTCTTTCACTTCAATTAACAGGTATAAGAGGGTGGTGTACCTGGATACCGATGTTGGCCAGCCTGAGTTCACACCTCCAGGTTTTGTATCACTTCATGTACTTGAGGAACAAGCTAAAGGTACAGGCTCAGGGTTTTCAACTTTTAATTCCCCTTCAAAATGTTTCTATCCCTGGCTGAACATTCTGTTCATTTTTTTTGATAATTCAGATTTGACAATGCTATACCTGCGGGCTCCAAAGAGGTAATTGTATTTCAGGAGGTTTAGTTTTGCAGAGTCTTATATGGTTTCATATAATATTTGCAATTTACTCACCGAACTACCTTTTGGTGCTGCTAGGAACAATCCTGTGCTTAATTTAAAATAGATTACTGTATGTGAGAAAGCTATTTCATTTGTCAATTTTTTTTCCTAAATTTCTTATTCTAATATTGTTAACCATTCAGGGGTCAAATTAATATTTTGTTCTCTTCCAAGATATTATGAATACTCAAACATTATGAAGTTTGATTTTCTACCAATTCTGCAATAGCTACATTTACCCGTTAAGAGTCTTATCTTTAGCACAGTAGTTCAAGTGGCCATCACATGAACTAATATATCTATATCAGATACTTACTGAAATAAACATATGTACCAGTTGATATTTCATTGTGTTCTCATGTATGGTCTTCTGCAAGCTGTCTAATACATTTTCCCCACATATTCTAGGTGCTTCTTTTTTGGTGATGTTGCTGCACACAAGAACCCAAAACTTCTCTTGAGCTACATCTTTGGGCTTTATGATTATTTTCTTAAAGAACTCTATCGCTTCAATGAGGCTGATAACCCTCACAAATCAGCTATACCGATTGTTATCAACACTTCAGGATGGGTGAAAGGTGAGATTTCATTGATTGCACTACTTTGCATCAAGGTTTGTGCTGGTAATTCACATGGCTAATGTGGAAGGTTGGAGGGGAAAATATGATAGGATGAGTTTTGGATTTTGACTTGCATAATGGGACATTCACCTGTAATACTAATATCTGTTATTGCTAATTGACTGCATTTTCCTATTCTTTTCTCGCAAACGTCCAGTTTCATGTTGTACCGTGTGAATTTTAGGCATTGGACTTCATGTTCTGTCAGAGATACTGAGATACGTATCCCCAACCGATGTTATTCGGCTAAACACCACAGCAGAGGGTAAAAATTTACCAGGTGGTGCGTTTTGGCTGGATGCACACAAGGGAGATTCACAGGTTAATCTAGTTGAAATTCGCGCTGCACAGAACTCTCCTCGACAGTAAGTCTTTAACTGTTTTGAGCCCAGTTTCAACAAAAAAACAACTGTTTTGAGTCATTCATTTTAATGAAATGATATATCTTTAAATCGTTCTTATAGTCATGACTATGTAAATGCAGTCTGTTGGTGAAGAAAGAGGCGCGGATGATTCGTGACCTCAGACTGATTGCATACTTCAGGCAGTGCTTGCCGAGGGACTTTCCTATTTTCTCTTCTGATGATTTAGTGCAAGGCATTGCTGCTATAGACCCATTTCAGCTTCCTATTTCAAAAATACAGGTTATTGATCTGCACAGCCAGGTGACTGCTTCTCCATCTATTTTATTCTGATCATGTAGCAGTGAAGCGTTGCTGAATACTCCCTCCGTTCCAAAATAGATGACCCAACTTTATACAAACTTTGTATAAAGTTGGGTCATCTATTTTGTAACGGAGGGAGTATATGACAAAATGTTGCTTGTCCATTTACTCCTTACTGTACTCCATTTTCCAAACAGTATATTTCGTAACAGCGAAACAAATCACCTTGCATACCTTTCTGAATACTGAGCTTTTAGCAACGCCGAGTTTGCATTCTCCTTTTACACTAGTGCGAATAAAGAGCCACAAAAGGATGATATCTTGGATAGTAATCGGAGGCTCCTTTGAAGCTTCAACATTGAGCCAAATCATCAAAATGGATTGGATTGTGAGTCTTTGGGTCAAAGGATGCAGGAGACCTCAGTTATGGTTACAATCTAAATGTGTGAAACGTAGGGGCCTCCCCCCTATGGTTGTTTTGCCAAAAATATATCTGCGTACATAGTGTCACGTGGTAGGGTAGTAATGTGCACAAATCTTATCTTCTAAGTTGTAGCTATAATTTTCCTCATTTGTATGTAGAGAACTTAATGTTTACGCAATTACTTTTATTTTGCATAAATAAGATAAACTGCTGACCAGAATGCTAATGAATATGTACCGCTTGTCTAATACAACAGAATAAAACAATTTACTACTTGCAAAATTAATCTACCTAAATAAGTCGACATAATGCAGTGGTAGTTTAGCAACTTACAGTTTCAAATGGTATAAAACAGTTTGGGCAAATTAACTCTTAATTCCAGTTCATTATGTGTAGATAAAACTTATTTGGTACGGACTATCAATGCTCAGAATATTGATTTTGGGGTCTGTCTATTAATATAGTTTCTATGGGTGTTCTTGTATAGATTTCTGGTGATTCAGTATATGACTTCTTGGCTGGTACTATCGTCGGTATTGGATCAAGTTCATCTGTCCCTTTGTCAACGGAATGCTCATCCCCTTGGTGCATGGGACTTGGTATGTAAGATTTATTCTTTCCTTGTTTAGTGTTTTTGTTAAAGTAAACTGATAAGACTAACTAATTTATTGTATGTTACTGGTCTCGTGCTGAGTTGGACATTAGGTTTCGTCAAGGCTATTGATATTCCAGGAGACTGCATTCATCTGATAACACCTGTTCCTCATCAGCTTCTAGAAAATGTTGACATCATTTTTCCAAGTTGTATCGCACTACCCGACGGCCTCTTTCAGGTAATAAACAGTCGTCAGAATTATATTTCTTTGTTTTTCTCTGCAAGCATGGACTACTGTTTAAACTTCCTTATGATTGTATATTAATCACCACAAGGGCAAATAAATTACTGCTTAGGATGTGATAGCCAAATTCTTGGTTAGTTGTATTCTCTTCTCGAGAATTACCATTGCCTACAATTGAATATATTTCCGGAAATTCCCAAGGTCAATATTTCCGACGCCTTTAAATTGTGCATATGTCCCGTCCAGGCACATTTTAGCCTCTTTTAATTGATGAACCATGTTTTGAGTTGGGAAATCTAGCCGCATGATCCTGCATCAGTATTGATTTTGAACTAAAACCATGACAGTTATTTTGGAATTGATGGAGTAACACATATGCCTTTGACGCAATGCCTCTCCTCTCCTTTTGATCATGACAAAGTATCTCTAGTTCCAATATTTCAACCTGCTTCCAAAAGCATTAGGGATTGATGGGGCCTTTCCCACGCACTAAGGTTCAGTCCATCGCTAGGACCATATGGTCAGCTAGAATGGTACTCCACCTATGAAAACACAGTGGATGACCACGTGGAACAAAAAAACTCCACTTCTCCACCTACACTCTGCTGAACTTGTGCTTGTATGTGTGGAGTACGATGGATCTGTTATTCCATCGATGCGTCTCATGATCCGTTCTCACTCGAACCTTGTACTTGCAGGTGCCAAACACAGTGGATGATATAACTGCCAGGCTGAGAGATCTGTAGAGACCTGCAGATGTCTACAAACAATTATGACCGTCGGGGATAAGCAACTTCACATATCTCGGTTGCCATGAACAACCAGCCTATGAAAAAACATCACTATACCTTTGACATGTATGGAACTTCATATCAGTGTAATTTCTGCCAAACTGGCCTTGAACAACCTGATCAGATTACACAAGTTGATGGCCAGGACAAAGACATGTACTGTATTGCAATCTCGTCCTGTTACTGAACCTGTAATTTTTATTTTGTTTTAGTATACAGATGTCGTATGACAGACTAACATTACATGTCCTGGAAATATGTCTAGCTATCCTTGTTGCCTACATGGCTACATTAGTAGAGTCCACCACGCGATCTGAATTCTCCCATCTTTCTCCACAGTTGCTAGCCATGCAGCAGATTGTATGGATGCCGCAAAACTAGCTCTACAAAAGAGGGGAAACGAACATAGCATGACCCATTCTTATGCAGCTGCACATACCTTTAGAGAACTATAACGTGAAAGGAAAATAACAGAAGAATTGTGGAAAGAAAGGAGAGAAAATAAAACATCATCTAGAAATCTGTCACTTCTGTTAATGGCCGAAGCCATTCAGCTGAACACTAATGTTGATTTATGGAGTCTGTACAGTATGATGCAATGTATCCATGGCCGGATTCGCCAAAAACTATCTGCAATAACAATCAAGTCGTCAGATCAAGTGATGAAAAGCATGAGAAGCAACAGGGAAAACATAATCATTAAAATAAGCAAATCCTATTTCCATCTGAAAGAAGTAATTAATCAAGCAAGCAGACTAAAATTAACTGAACATGTCATTATGGCTCCAAACCAGAAACATAATGGATGAAATTAGGCAGCTTAAGAATGATGCATCAAGCAATGGCATAAAACCGTTCTTCCCACTTGACAACAGAAAGGGAATTAAAGTACGGCTGAAAAGATGATCAGGCGCATTTTAGAACAATCTACACAAGTAAATTGTTTCATCTGCTTCGGAAGAATAATTAGAAAGTTTATCATAAACCTACACAAAGGGCGCTTTAGATGCACGCAGTTCCAAATTAATGTCGGATAAAAAGGATTTGGGTATAGTTTCCCTTGTGACGGCCTAGGGCGTGGCGGTATTTGTGATGTTTCTGCTTGGGACACATTTTATTTGGCAGTTTGCTGATTGAAGCTAATGCTCTTCAGGAATAGCTATTCCAGCTGGTGCCACTGAGATGGTGAAGTATCAGAATGCTTGATTCAGGAATTCATGGTGATCGGGGCTGAGTATGGCAATGCCATTCAGTTTTAGCACAGTAGATTAGCTATTACCTCCTGACAATTGTATCGGAAATTAATAAGCCATTACTAGCTAATGGAAACAAAATGTCAGAATCCATCATCTATGTACCAATGCCTAAAAGATTGAACCGCGGGAACAAGGGTATGTCTGACAGGACTAACAGAAGTGACTTGGGAAAATGTATCACTTCTCCCTAATACAGCATAACCGATCTAGGTAAAACTAGTCTGTATAAAGTCTCTCATTAGCCTCTTGTTAGGTACTACTACAACAACATATTTGCCAAACACAAATGCCAGAGCAAATTAACACATAGCCGGGTATTTTAGGATACAGAGCAGGGAGGGTAATCAACAAAGGTGTCCGCAATCGCTTGATATCAAAAACTGTGCAAGAAAAGAAGACATGGAAAGATTCAGAGAAACTAGAGCAGAGCACCTGCACGAAGGAATGAATCAGAAGGGAGGACCCGGAACGAGATTTTTCACCCCACAACGAAGGGGCCGATCTCCCCGGCACGCATGCCGCGGGCGATCTCGTTGGCGACCAGCAGGCACGCCGACACCCACCCGGCGAGCACCGCCCACACCATGTCCACCATGTACGCCGCCAGCCCCCGCGGCATGGTCATCCTTTCCCTTCCTTGCTCTGCCTAGCCTTCCCTCCTTACTCCGCTGGCGCTGCCGCTGCAGTTGCAGAGGAGGTAGGCAATTCCACAAACACCTAGCCTGCAGCTTTGAAGACACGAAATGAAGACCGGGAACCGAATCAAAGAGGGGATAGTAAAAGTAAATTGCCTCTTCACCTTGGTGATGGACCGGAGCGACCCCCAAGCAGCACGCAACCGACGCCGGAATCTTGAACGGAGCACGGAGACCGAGTGTCGGCCTTCGCTTTAAGCACCACCTGACGTAGGGCAGCGGCACTCGGCGGCGGCTCCTCCATCCACCATCGGCTCCTTGATCAAGAGGCAACTCGGTGGGTGGATGTTCTCTTCTTGCTTTTGCCCGTCTCCTCGCCAGCCTTGCATTCCGTGTCCGCATCGCCTCGCAGGGGCAAACGGGGGATCGCCACGTGGTGGAGAAGCCGGAGCTTTATCCAATCATTTATCGGTTGGATTTTAGTGGTAATACTACCAGATTAGAGAGGAAGGAGGATTTGGATTTGGGCAAGGCGTCACAAGTGATTAGCATCAGCAAGAGCCCATGATTGCGTACAAGCGAGGGGATCTTGACATTGACAACGACATTGCCAGTGGTTTTACCAAGACCACGAGCCGGCTCAGCCGTAGTTTATGGGACCATGTCAATCTTTAGATTTCGGCCGACCTTTAGTGCCATACATGTGATACTCTAATGATCTAAACGATCTTATATTTCTTTATAGAGAAAGTACTCCCTCCGTCCCAAAATTCTTGTCTTAAATTTGTTTAGATACGGATGTATCTAATACTAAAACGTGACTTGATACATCCATATCTAGACAAATCTAAGACAAGAATTTTGGAACGGATGGAGTATATTTTTAGATAGGGAGTACTCCCTCCGGTCATTTTTAGTTTGCATATAAGATTTGACTGAAGTCAAGCCTCATAAAGTTTGACCAACTTTATAGAAAAAAGTACCAACATTCATAATCTGAAATTAATATCAATAGACGTGCCATGACTTAAAGTTTCATATTGTATAACTTTAGCATGGCAGATGTTAATATTTTTTCATATAAATACAGTCAAACTTTGTGCAGTTTGACTTCAGAGAATTCTAATATGCAGAGTAAAAAGGACCGGAGGAAGTATATGATACTACATCTGCCTTGTATAGTATTATATGCTATATCATCTATAGCCGGACTCCTTAATGTCCTCTATATGTCCGGACGGTTGACCCTGTCAGTGAAGAAAATATGACCCAGCTACACCCCCACCCCCCAAATCGGCCCTAAAAACTTGGGTTGTTTGGCCTGCTGGTCCGCATCCTCATCATTCGCCTACCCTGGGGGAAACCTGTCCTCGGTAGCCCCGAGTCCTTCAAGCTTTCGCTAGTGGCGCTAACTCCTTTAGATTGAGGAAGATTCTGCTGAAAGAACCGACTGCAGAAGGCATTGGGTCGCCTATGGAGAGGCCTTGATGGACTCGATTAATACTTAAAGAAGGTAAGTAGGAGGCAGAGGCTTGTGGCTTGTGATGAAGCATATCCTAGTGATGTCGGAGAACTCCTGAACCTGAGTAGGTGGTTGCCAGTTGTCCTCAAGAGGAACGTTCTTTTGATCTTCATCTTCGGAACCAAGTCTCCGGACTAGGGCATTCATAATGTAAAAGAACATAACATGAAGTTGCACATATGTTTATGACCCATTCTTATGCAGTTGCACATATCTTTAGAGAACTAGTATAATGCAAAAGGAAAATAAATTATTTACATTACTACACAGAACAGAAGAATTGTGGAAAGGAAGGAGAGAAGAAAGCATCATCTAGAATCTCTGTCACTTCTATTAATGGCCAAGCCATTCAGCTCAACACTAATGGAGATTTAGGGACTTGTACAGTATAATGCAATGTGTATCCATGGATGGATCCGCCAAAAAACTACCTGCAATAACAATTAAGTCATCAGATCAAGTGATGAAAAGCATAAGAAGCAACAGGGCAAACATAACTATTAAAACAAGCAAATCCCATTTCAATCTGAAAGAAGTTATTAATCGGGCAAGCAGATGAAATTAACTGAACATGTCATTATGGCTCCAAACCAGAAACATAAGCAGTTAATTTAGGCAGCTTAAGAATGATGCATCAAGCAATGGGCATGAAACCTTTCTTCCCACTTGATGACAGAAAGGGAATTAAAGTAAGGTTAAAAAATGACCAGGCACATTTGCAACAATCTACACAAGTAAATTGTTCCATTTGCTTTGGAAGAATAATAAAAATGTTGATCATATGTAAGCCTACACAAGCTAATGATCTTCGTGGGTAGCTATTCCAGCTGGTGCCACTGAGACGGTGAAGATTTCAAAAGCATCAAATGAATGTTTCATTAGGAATTCAGGCTGATCGGGGCTGAGTATGGCAATGCCATTCAATTTTAGTACATTACAGGCCTACAGAATGACACTCTTTAAAATGGAAACAATAAAACTTGGAACGTAGATTTGTTTTTGAAAAGGTGTAACATCTATAGCCATGGAAGTAACTATTACCTCTTGAAAATTGTACCAGAAATTAATAAGCCATGACTAATGAAAAAAAAAAGTCAGATTCCATCATCTATGTAATGCCTAAAAGATTGAGCCGCAGAAACAGGGGTACGTCTGAGTCATAACTGATCCATGTAAAACTACTCTGTATAAAATCTCTCATTAGCTTCTTATTAAACGTCTTACATTTTGAGACAGAGGGGATACTAGTATAGATTTTCCAAACATAAATCCCAGAGTAAATTAACACATAGCCTGTTATTTCAGGATACAGAGCAGAAACTGGTAATCAAGAAAGGTATCCGCAATCGCTTGATATCACGAATTGTGCAAGAAAAAAAAGGACATAATATGGCACCATAGTTTTCTCTTAGAGAGGAAGCACCGAGTTATTACTAGCAAAGAAACTAAGAGCAGAAGGTTGAGAGCAGAGCACCTACGTGAAGGAAGGAGTCAGAAGGGAGGATTTCCCGTTCCCGAAGTGAGATTCAGCCGACGACGAAGGGGCCAATCTCCCCGGCCCGCATGCCGCGGGCGATCTCGTTGGCGACCAGCAGGCACGCCGACACCCACCCGGCGAGCACCGCCCACACCATGTCCACCATGTACGCCGACAGCCCCCGCGGCATGCCCATCCTTTCCTCGCTGCTCTCCCTAGCCCTTCCTTGCTTACTCCGCTGCCGCTGCTGTTGCAATTGCAAAGGAGGCAATTCCACAAACACCTACCCTGCAGGCTGCAGCTTTGATGAGAGGACGAGTAAGCAATGAAGAGAGGATGACGAGCAAAGGCTGGGTCTTGCCAAGGGCGTTTGCTTCAATTTCATCGAAATGAAAGAGAGAACGAGAAAGCAATTGCTTGTTTACCTTGGTGATGATGAACCGGAGCAAGCTCCTCCAACCAGCACGGACCCTTTGCAATCAACGGAGGAATCTTGAACAGAGCCAGTCAGGAAGTTTGTTGTGTTGGCCTTCGCCTTTGCTCCCGGATTAGTCGCCGGCACAACTCTGCTGTTTGTTGCCCCTCCCCTCGCCACGCGACTGCATATGGTAAGCACACAAGAAGATTGGTGGGTAAGCACGCACAGCTGTGCCCCCTGACGTAGGGCAGCGGCGCTCAAGTGGCATGCTCCATCCATCCACCATCGGTTCCTTGATCAGGAGGCAAGTAGGTGGATGTCTTCTTCTTGCTTTTGCCAACCTCCCATTCCATTCCATTTCCGCATCGCCTCTCGCTGTCGGGTCCTGGCGACAACGAACCGGAGACCGCCGCGTGGGACCCGCAGCTCTTGCTTTATCGGTTGATGATTACCTGGATTGGATTAGTACCAGATTAGAGAGGCAGGAAGATTTGGATTTGGGCAAGTGCGTCACGCTGTGATTAGCAGGAGCCACCAGGGGATTCATTCCAATTCCATGATTGCGTTGCGTGCAAGCAGAGGGGATCTTGACGACGACGTGCCGGCGGGTTTAACAAGGCCGCGAAAAATCGAGTCAGCGGCAGAGGGGATGTTCGAGCGAGGTTTCATCGGCGCCTCGCTTAGTTTATCACACGTCGCTGTGAGATCTCTCGGTCAAGATTTGATGGCGTTTTTGGCTGACACGATGGATCCTACTATTAGTATTCTTGGGGGCAAAGATTTGCATTGCTACCAGACCAGTCTATTTTTACTGATTGAAGATCATCGTACATAAGTCACAGTTCAAAACGTCGAAACTGCATTAGCGTGGATGACAACACATGGAGCTATTAGAGCATCTACAGCCGTGATTACCAAATCTGCCCCCCTATACGTCCGCGGACGCCGGACGCGACAATGGAAAAATATATCGACATCAAACGAACAATGAAATGCACATAAACCAACTTCACATCATTCAAAAGATCACCACAGTTCATCTCCAGACAAGTTCTAAACTTAAACATCTAAAAAACGATAATATAAACGGAGGAGGAGCGGATCACCACTTCCTCGCGGGCTCTTCGCCCTTCCGATCGCCGGCGCATGGGTTGCTCCGCCATGTCCCTCTCCCTTGCCCACTGCCTCTCGCGGCGGGCGGCGCGCCTCTGATTCCGGCGTGCGCGTTCGGGCCGGCGGAGCGGGCACTAGCACCGATCGTTGCCTTGCGAAGCAGCGGCCGACAGGGAAGGGGAGATGTGACATCTCAATCCCACGTTTATCTTATTCGTACGTTTTCATATTCCCGCAATCCGAAGAGGCCCTTACATGAAAGGCAACACCAAAGCCAAAAGGCTGGATCTGCTTTGTGATTGTCACATTATATTCACACACTCGCTCCACCTACCTTGTTCATGTCACTAGCATTCAGGGCCGTCTTCAGAAATTCGGGGCCTCGGGCGAAAACCAAAAAGAAGGGCCCAAAATTTTGAACAATTCCTATAATAGAAGAATTAATATGCATAAAGCAGTCTCATTTTGTTAGATAATTTCAAGTCTGTTTTATTTTGTACAATATTTAGACATATATCAAACAAGCATGCTAAAAAACAGTAAATGATAGTGCAACAACAAACTAACCTCATGTTCTACCAAAGAGGAGCATCCATCTAGTCTTCGTGAAAGTAAATCTTCAATGATATCTTTGTAGTTAATCTTTTCCGAGATATTGTTTTCAAGTGCTGTTGCCGCCAATCCGTTGAGTATTATCTGCAACTCCTTTATTGACAAAATTACCATCATCAAACCTTTCCATCAGGAGCAGTCAACCTCTGCTGCATTATCATCACGACCATTATCAACATTCACATCTGCAGTTTAACTTTCAAAATCAAGTTGAGTGTCTCTCACAATATATCCATAAGGGCATCCGTTTGAGATTGAGCCTCAACTTCCGGTAGCTTTGCAGCACCAAATCATCTTTGTAATTCTAGTAGACATGATGAATATTCATGAAGAAAACCTAACATATTATAAATGATCAAACTGAATAAAATTAGCTTCATATGGTTATGATCTGGAGAATGACCAGATCTTCAAATACATGAAAATAAACTGAAAAAATAACCTGCCACTTGAAGATTAAAATACAGTCAGTAGTCCGGACATGGGCGTGTTTCTGAATGATTTTGTTGGTGGTCTTCCTGATCGAAGCAAGGAACGGCACCACAGTCCGCGGCTGTTGCGTTTTTATGGCAGCAAGACGATCAGCCGATGGGATCGGATGGGATCGTCGTAGGCTACTGCGCCGGCAGGAGCACGACTGCTTAGGGCCTCGCCGTATTATTTGCCGAGACGCCGGTAGAATCGATCGATATGCCTCCTGTCCTGGATTAAGGCTTCCAGGGCCTCCGATCAGGGCATCGGGCCTTGATCTGTTGTTTGGGCCTTTCCTGTAATGGTTTTTTGGCGACTTTTAACAAGACGAGGCAATGAACCAAGCTTTCATCTTCAGGTTTTTTTTATCGGTGGAGGCCCCCTGATTTTGGAGGCCCTGTGCGGTCGCTCACTTCGCTCCCCCTCATCGACGGGCCTGCTAGCATTTTCAGGTGACTAGCCTTCATTGTCACATTATATTCACATCCGGCTCCACCCACCTTGTTCATGTCACCGGCATTTCAGGTGACTAGCCTTCACGTGCGTTCGGTGGGGGTGTTCTTCCTGTCGAAGCAGGCTCGACAACGCCATTGCATGGAGTTCAATTGTGAGGTTGGCTAGACCAGGCTTGACGGCGACCCCATTGACCCGCTGCGAAGAGGACGACCAGCGGCCGATCCCACCGAAAAAAGACGCTTGCTATAGTGCCCGGCTTGCTATACTGCGCCGGCATGCTACGACGAAGCGGCCTAGTCGGGAGCACGCCTGTGCTAAGCACCGACTGTTTTGACGCAACGTGTATCGTATAGGAGCTCATGGAAACGAGAGCTCCTAGTCGGCGCTTTAAGCGCCAGTTAGGCCTTTCTCAGTGCTCCATGGTGGACAGGTGCTAAGCATGGCACATAAATGAAAAAATGACATGGCAGAACAATTAAGAAGGAGAGAGAACACTTTGGTGACACCAGGAAGAACCAATGCCAAGTACGTGAATCTAGGCAAACCACTTAAATGAAACAACTTGACCAATAGATGAAAGACTTTAGGTGCCAACTCATTAAATAAGGTGTGCTTAACAAAAGTTAAGCACCTATGCATTGAGGAGTTGAGTTGCTAAGGTATTTAATGCACTTAGCACCTCATCCAAGCACCTTTGCATTGGAGGAGGTCTTAGGAAGCTGGCACTCGCGCGCATGCTGGCGGCCCGCGACCCAATATCACGCTAGCTTGCTCGCCCGCTAGTTTTTTTGTTTCTCTAAAAAAAGCTAGTTTATTTTTTTTCTGATATTTTGTGAAATTGGTCAGCCAAGAAAGAAAAACAGCCAGTTTTTCATGGTACTTCTAATTTTGTTGTGTAATTTAAAACATTTACAGATTTAAAAATAATTCATGAATTTGAAAAATAGATCGTGAATTTGAGAAACTTCAAGGATTTGAATATATGTTCTTGAATTTGTGGATTTGAAAAAAAGTTTATGAATATGGACAAACTTCATGAATTCAAAAAAATTAGCGGATTTAAATAAATTTTCTTGAATATATGAATTTTCAAAACTTCACAAATTTCAAAAAAAAAATAAGGGATTTGAATAAATGTCCACAAATTTGTGGATCTGGAGAAAGTTGATGAATTGGAAAAATGACGAATTAAAAAACGATGAATTTGGAAAAGGTTCATAAATTTTAAAATGTTCAAAAATTCGAATTTTAAAAAGTCTGAATTTTAAAAATTCATGAGTTTGAAAAAAAGTCAGGAATTTCAAAATTATTGATGAAATCAAATTTTAAAAAGTTCATGAATTAAAAAATGAGTTTGAAAAAAGATAATGAATTTGAAATTGTTCATCAGTTAAAAATTTAAAAATAACGAATTTGGAAAAATGTCTGCAAATTTGAAAATTGTTCCTAATTTAGAATTTTCTAATTTTCATGAATTTGGAAAAAAAATCTCAAATTTGATTTTTGCAAATTCGGATTCATTTGTGTTTTCTAAAAATGTTTCACGAATTTTTAAAATTCACAATTTTAAAAAGATCACAAATTCAAAATAAAGTTCAAGAAAAATAAAAATGAAAAAATATGCAAAAAATGAAAATGAAAGCGGAAAAGAAAAATAAAAAAACGGACATGAGAAACCCGAAGGCAAAATCGCCCAGAAAAACTCGGCGGAATCCGAGCCGGTGAAAAAAACTACTTGGACCGGCCAATATAAGAACTAGTGTAATGAGAGGGTGTGCGCCGATTTGCCAAATGGCCTAATACAGACGCCTTAAGCGCTAAATAGGATCCAATCATGGAAAATATGGAACTCCTATTGGGCGCTGTAGCCGCCTGTTGGAGAAGTGGCGCCTACTGCGACCCGCTGCGGGCGGCGGACCATTTAAACACCGCTTCATCGGTCCCTCTAGATTCGCTGTCGCTCGCTCGCTGAGAACAAATCGTTCCCTCCATTGACTCGCCTCGCTACCATTTTGTTCCAGCTGTGCTGCTCTGCTAGTTCAGGAAGAAGACCGGTCTCTAGTTTTTTACATTTTTGAATATGTTCGTGAAATAAAAAAAAGATCATAGATTTATAAAAAATGTTTGTGGATTAAAAGTTCACGAAATTGGGAAAATGTACACAAATAAAAAATAACGAATTGTGAAAAAGTTCATCGATTTTGAAAAAATGTTCATCAATTTTTAAAACAGTTCATCGATTTTTTTAAAGTTCATCGGATTTGAAAATAAATTATCCAATTACAAAAATTTCATCGTACTTTAAAAAAGGTTCACCAAAATGTTAAAAAAGATCATGGATTTTGAGAAAAAGTTAATTAAATTTGAAAAAAGTTCAAGAATTTAAGAAAAGAAAAATAGACAGAAAACAAAAAAAAGAAAAGGTAATAAATCTTTCCCTAATAATAATAAAGCACGGATTGAGTCCGGCGGCACCAACGCGCCAGTTTTTCAAAAAAGCCCCTACTGTTTTCTATATTCAACCCACAGTCCCTACGTAAGTGGATCTGCAAAAACGTTTCAATTTTGCAAATTAACCCTTGCATTTTGCACTCCTTTCTTCATCTTATCCACCGGCTGGAAGGGGCGCACGCTCACCGACTGCACCCGCCGCAGCCACCATGGCAACCTTCGACTCGGCTGTCTCCGGCCCGGACACAGCGCCCGACCTCCGCCTTGCCGTGCACCAGTACAACCAGCTCATCCACCTGCTGGCCTCCGCGGACGACACCGTTTTCCCCGTCCACCCCACCGCCGCCGCGCGCCACGTGTTCGCCGGCATGCTGGAGGCCAGGGCGCCCCCGTTCGAGGCCACCATCACCTCGCTCGCCTGCGTCGTCGCTGCAGACGCCGAGGACGCCTACGAAGCCTTCAGGCTCGTCTCCTCCATGCGGCAGAAGTACGACCTCGTGCCGCGCCTTCGGTCCTACAGCCCCGTGCTTGCCGCGTTCCGGTGCACCGGAGAGGCTGGCAAGACCTACGCGGTCGAGGCCCACATGGCGGCCTCCGCTGCATCGCCGGAAGAGCCCGAGCTCGCCCCGCTCCTTGAGGTCAGCGCAGAGGCCAGGGACGCAGACGAGGTGGTTCCGGAGCTGGTAAGGCTGGTGACCCTCGACCGCCGCAGGACGCTGGCCCTATCCCACGCCGCCGCCGGTCGCTTGGACGCTGCGCTGGAGGCCCTCGCGGCCGCTTGGAGCCGGGACGCGTTCCTCCACAAAACCTTGATCTGGAGCTTCGACGATGCAGGCCTCCATGCTGGGACGAGGAGGAGAAGAAGGGGGGCACGTCGGAGGTGCCGGTCGAGCGCACCATCGAGGAGGCGTTGATGACGGCAACACGGGCGAGGCCGGGGAGGAGATCATGGTTGATGCTTTACCGCCTGAAGTTGTTGACCTGGAACAAGAGGGTAAGGTGGATGTGAGAGCAGAAGCGCACGCCGTGGTGCAGGATGTCGTGGTGTCTGAAGCACCTGAGGTGCCGGAACCAGAGGTGAAGAGCGAGGAGGTGGTGGTCCGGGACACAACCATGGTGCATCCCGCGCATCAACCAGAGACGAAGGCCGATGAGGTGCTGGTCAGGGATACAGACACGGATGTTGTGGTGCAGGAACCGGAAGCAAAGGGTGAGGTGTCACGGTCTCATGAGGCAGCTGGTGCGCAAACTACAGAGATACACAACGTTTCTGCTTGTTTACCATCCTTCCCCAACATTTTGAAGCTGTGGTGTCTCATTTGGCGGGCTAATTTTGTTGCTGGTGGTACGGGGGCAGGCAGTGGCGGTGGCTGCTGCTTAGATGTCTTTGCTGGTTCAAAGAGATAGATGAAGGTGAGTTTGTTTTGTGCTTATGATCATGTTTGATTATGCCTGTTCAATGAGAGTGTCATTCGGTCAATTGTTTGTATGAATTCTGTAAAAGTTGTGTTACTGTGAGTGAACAAAATCTTGTATGCCGCACCTTTGAGTTTGAGATGCAGATTTGTATTCCTTGTGAATAACTTAACTCTGACATCTTTACTTAAAAAAATTGAATGCGACTGGGGAACTTGTATCATTTGTTAGGTATAAATGGCAAGAGCACAGCCGAACACACCTATATGAATTTGACTGTTAACGTCGCAGTCTGTGAGAATTGAGTGTTCTCTAATAAATTCATGAAAAGGCCCTGGAGTACGACGTATACGCTTCACCCGCGGGGAAGCCTTGCGGCAGCCCAATATCGGTCAAAAATTTGTGTGAAACTAGTCTCGCAGAAAACTTGTAGTTCAAGGCATAGTCCACTATTCAAGTTGTGATCTAGTGTAGCATAAATCTCTAAGTGGAAGTTCAACTTCACAGTCTCCACTAAGCACTGGTATATAAACAATGTTTTGGAACTAAATGATGAGATGTGCCAATGAGACTTTATGGGGGATTGTTGGAATTTTGCTAGTAGGCCTTTGGCCCAAAGCCCAACTAAAATTCGGAAATTCTCTTGGCCCATTCATGCATACATGTGAGTGGAGTGAGTGAGGCTAAAGTTTAGTCCCACCCCGGAAGTTGAGAGAGAGTTGCACCTCTTTATAAGGTGAGCTCTTCTACCACTTGTATAAGCATGAGAAGAGGAGACCTACACGCGCTTTCCTCCTCCTCGCTCGCTTCGCCACGCCTTGTCACGACGCGCCGCGGGTTGCGGTATTGAGCCGAGCCGAGGACAGAGCTATGCACGTTGTCTATATCTTTGCTGCTCGGAAAAAATTAATGAGTCATTAATTAATAATTAACGGACGCGTTAATTACTGAACCGTTTCCGATTCTTTTGGATCGTGACGACTCTCCCACGACCTGCCCGACCCGCACTATATAGTCAGGCGGACGTCTACCCTAGCCGCCGCCGCTTCGTATGGTTTCTTACCACCGTTCCAGATCATTGCGCCGCCAAGTAAGTCTTCTCCACCCCTCTTTTCGGCGTGCACCGGGAGAAGGGACAACAGGCCTCCGGAACCCCGCCTCTCGTGATCCTGTACGGGAGAGGGGCGATCAGGTTTTTGGGGAGCGCACTCGCGCGACTGCTGGCAGCGACGACTTCGCGAACGACGACTTCTTCCCCGCCCTCGACGACATGGACGACAACGTTAACGCCGGCGGTGCTGCTCCCGCTGCACCGTATGTGATTCTATCCTTCCTATTCGAGATCGTGGTAGAATTCATGTTTCTAGTATGTGCCCTAGATGTGATCTGTTCATCTGCTATGCTAGTTCGCATGATTAGTTTAATCTTTGCTAATGTAGTTATGTTTTATCTTTTAATTATTCGAATTAAATCTCATAGTAACTTGCTCATATTTCCAACATTACTGCCGGGCATTGCAACCCCCTTGCTCGTCTTGGTCGGGGTGGGGAGAAGCTGCGTCGTGATGTGTGACTCGCGGCAAAAAGGGAGGAGAGGAAGGGCACCTTGCCTTGGGCACAGGAGAGGAGAGGAAGGGCACCGGGGAAGCGGCGGCGGCTCGCCATCTAGTTGTTGGCCGGTCGGTGGCGGCCGCGCGAAGGGTGAGGTGCATCTCACGTGGCTTTCCTTATGTCCACACGAGGTGTTGATAAAATGCCTTAGAGAAAGAGGAGGAGAAAATAGAAGACGTGACCCTTTTTTTGCATACGTGAATTTAGTTTTCTGCCAACTCAGCCTGACGTGTGGGATGATTATGTCATCCAAACTTTTAGCATCTATATCATCATTATTTTTGTCACTGTCAATTTCTTGATGTGATATAAAATGACACGATTTGTAAAGTGATGGATTTTTCCTGATCGTGACACGAATGGTCCTGCGCATTTAACTCCTCAGCGGCCCCACGGAGTTCAGTTGCGAGGCCTGGCGATAACTTCGTTGACTGACTGGCACGCGGGCGACCGGCGACTGACCTCGGTCAACGGTCATTTGCGCGTCTGCAGAGGGCCCTGCGGCTGGCCAGAAGAAAAATAAAAAAACAACGACCGAGGGCGAAGACGCGGGCCGCGGGCCAATATGGACATACAGGAATTTGTGCCTGTAATTTCGGCGAAACCTGCGCGCCTTTAATTCAAGTTGATGTGCACATGGGCTTTTTTTTTTTGAAAAGATGTGCACATGGTTGGGTACGAGCCAGACTGACCAGAGCGCCCATGTGTGCCTGGGAGAGCTGGTGATAAAGAAAGAAGTCGTTCGGTTCCAGATAAAAAACAATAAAAAATCGTTGTAACATGTCTGACACGAACAGTGCGTGGCCCGTGCTAGCTCTTCTTTTCTTGCTTTTTTTTTGGAGACAGGGCTGTCTTGACAAGCTGGGACGACGCTTTCTCCCACTCGACGCGGGATAGTACGGTCCACCGTGCATACTATATTCACTCCTCTAAAATACAAGGGGTATTTGTCAAATTTGGACATAGACATGTTTTAGTGTGTTTGTTCGCTCATTTCAGTTAGTATATAGTTTATATTCAAATGTGCAAAACATTTTATAGTATTTATGAACTGTAACTTATTTTAAGACGAATGTATATAGATATGTTTTAGTGTGTTTGTTCACTCATTTCAGCATGTATATAGTACTAGTTTATATTAAAATATTCAAGACATCTTCTATTTGTAAACGGAGGGACTACCATCTACTTCCTCCGTTCCAAAATAGATGACCTAACTTTATACTAACTTTAATAAAAGTTAGTATAAAGTTAGGTCATCTATTTTGGAACGGAGGAAGTAGTAGCTATTCACATCTTGTAGGAAAAATATAGAGAAACATAGCACATGCAAATTTCAAATGCTAGAAACCAAGATTCACGAACGAAAATCTTTTTACATAATGAAGGAATCAAATAAACGAGAGGTACTACAACTACAACTACTCGACCGCCATAGATTGCTTGGAACTTTGGATGAAAACCATACAGTACACAGTAGTAGCTAGCAAATTAACTACTCATTGTCCTTCTTCTCCTTCTCGAGCTTGCATTTCACCCTCTCGAACACAACGGAGGCCGTCGCCGGCGAGTCGAGCTTAAGCTTGAGTTTGCAGGTCCCCGCCAGCTTGTTCTTCTTCAGCTGCAGCGTGTACCGCACCTCGCCGGTGACCGCCACCTCCAGCTCGAACTCCCCCGTCTTGTTCTGCTCCTTGTACGCGGCGACGCCGGCGTTGCCCAGCGCCACGTAGCCGCTCTCTTGGCCCGTGACGAGGCGGTACACCCGGGTCTTCCTGGGGCCGTGCTTGTCGCCCTTGTCGGCGACCTGCACGCGGTCGAACTGCTGGCCGTCGAACTTGTACGCCGCCTCAAGCGGCTCCGTGTTCTTCATGGTCGTCGCCCAGTTGCGGTTGCGGACGACGAGCCGCAGCGAGAGGTTGTACCCGAGCGACGTCGTCGGGGTGGTCGCCAGCGCGAACCTGGCCAGCGAGGCGTCCTCGACGGTGATGGATGGCTGGATGGCGAAGCTGTAGGCGGCGACCATGACGACGATGATGATGACGGCGGCGAGGGCGGTGAAGCACGCTAGTGGCCACTTGCATTTGTCCCAGCACCGGCCCAAGCAGCCCATCGCCGGCGGTTTTCTTGATTCAGATCTTGGAGTTGGAGGGCCGAGAGAGTGCTGGAGGGCGGAGGGTGTTGGAGCTTGCTGGCATTGACTATGTAATTTGAACTGTGAGTCTGAGTGGGGTACTTATGGACTCGGAGGAACTAAAGTACACCGAGTTGTAGTCTTTGTTCTTAGGGCATGGCACCCCGTAAATTTTCACCTGCATCCGTCTGTGGAGAGGAGATGAATGCACGGACACGGATGCGAGAAGATGACAATCGACGCCCGCGTACATTTTGACAACTCACACTAATCGGACGAAATTCGATTAAGCATGACCGGATTTCATATAAACATAATGGATTTCATTTAAAATTAATGGATTTCATTACATTTACATCAACTAAGCGGAGCTCGTCCAGCTAGGTCTTAATGGTCGTCGGCGCCTGATCCCCATGTCCGGCCGTGAACCAAGAGAACTGAAACTTTGCCTTTCCAGCTCTGCCTCCATAACATCCGCCTTCGGAGGCCCGGGAAGTGAAGCTGTCCGCCTGCACATCGCCGCCAAGCAAGATGCTCAGCCCACCATGCTTGGCATCGACGGGAGAATGGTGGCCTTCTTGGGACACGAGCGACGGCGACCTACCGTGCACTACTGTTCCTCGTTGCCGGCAGCACCCGCGGACATGCCGACTTCTTCATGGTCGTGGCGCCGGGGCACGGCCTCGGCGATGTCCTCCTCGTTGATCTCGCCGAACAATGCCTCCCCCGCCTCGTCGTCGCACTCCTTGCCGGCGGCCGCCACCTATGCCACCCGCTACCAGTACCGCCAGCTGGCGAGGCGGATCTCGCAAGCGGAGCGGTAGGACTCGAGCAGCGCCACCTGCTCCGTGAGGTCCGCGTTCGGCGTGACCGCCCTGCCGGCGGTGACCTGCTGATACGTCTCCAACTATCTATAGTTTATGAAGTATCCATACTATGTTTACAACAATTTTATATGGTTTTGGTGCATTTTTATATGATTTGAATGAAACTAACCCGGGCTGACGTTGTTTTCAGCAGAATTACCATGGTGTTATTTTTGTGCAGAAATAAAAGTTCTCAGATTGGGTTGAAAATTTACTGTGATTTTTTATGGACCAAAAGAGAACCCTAAAGCCTGAGAGCTGGACTAGACAAAGTCCAGGGGAGTGACAAGCTCAGGGGGCGCGCCCTCGGGGGTACGCCACACCGTCCGAGCTTCTCGGTCCCTTCTGGTCCCCTTGATGTGAAACCGACGTAAAAAAATCCTATAAATACAGAAACCCCAGAAAGAAGCCTAGAACTTCTGCTCCGCCGCCACAAGCCTTTGTTCCAAAGAGATCCCATCTAGAACCCTTTTCCGGCACCCTGCTGGAGGGGGAAATCATCACCAGAGGCCATCTTCATCACCTCGGAGGTCGCCATGACGAGGAGGGAGTAGTTCACCCTCGGGGTTGAGGGTATGTACCAATAGCTATGTGTTTGATCTCTCTCTCTCTCTTCTCTCATTATCTTGATTTGGCACGATCTTGATGTACCATGAGCTTTGTTAATATAGTCGGGTCATATTATGTTTTCCCCACTCTATCTTGTTGTGATGAATTGAGTCTTGCTCTTTGAGGTTTCGTTATGTTGGATTGAATATTGGATTTGAGATCACTTGATGTTTGTCTCGTATGTGGATACCCGTGGTGATAATGGGGTATTCTATTAAGTCACTTGATACATGTTTTGGTATTCAACTTACGGATTCCTGTGGTGACATTAGGGTAATCTAGGCATAGGGGTTGACACACGTTTCCGTCCTACGTTCTCCGATAGAAACTTTGTTGTGATTCTTTGTCGCATGTTAGGGATTGTTATATGATTCAATTATGCTAGCACTGTTGAGAGATTGCATTAGTGAAAGTATGAACCCTAGGTATTGTTTTCAAGCATTGCAATACCGTTTGTGCCCACTTTTATCACTCGCTACCTTGCTATTTTTAATATTTCATAATACTATCCATACTACACTTGTATCACCATCTCTTCATCGAACTAGTGCACCTATATAATTTACCATTGTATTGGGTGTGTTGGGGCTACAAGAGATTTATTGTATTTGATTGTAGGTTGTTTGAGAGAGACCATCTTCATTCTATGCTCTACGGATTGATAAAACTTAGGTCATCCACTTGAGGGAAATTTGTTCTTATGCTACAAAACTCTGCGCTTGGAGGCCTAACCGAGTCTACAAGAATAAAGTTGTGTAGTAGACATCACCTGCTCATCCGCCCGCAGATGCTCCTGGAGGAGGTTGTGGTTGTATTTGGCATCGTCCAAAGCCTCCCGGAACTTCTCCACCCGCACCATGTCCATATAATGGGCACAGGCCTTGCCGATGGTCATGGTTGTTGGGAAACATAGCATGCAATTCAAAAAAGTTCCTAAGCTCATGCAAGATCTATCTAGGAGATGCGTAGAACGAGAGGGGGAGAGTGTGTCCATGTACCCTCGTAGACCGAAAGCGGAAGCATTTGACAACGCGATTGATGGAGTCGAACTTCTTCTTACTCCGACCGATCAAGCACCGAACCTATGACACCTCCGAGTTCTGCACACGTTCAGCTCGGTGACGTCCCTCGCCTTCTTGATCCAACAAGGGGGCGAGGTAGTAGATGAGTTCCGTCAGCACGACGGTGTGGTGACGGTGATGGTGACGTGATCTGCGCAGGGTTTCTCCTAAGCACCGCGAGAATATGACCGGGGGTGTAAACTGTGGAGGGGGCGCCGCACACGGCTAACAATTGATGTTGTGTGCTTGTGAGGCGCCCCCTCCCCACATATATATAGGTGGTGAAGGAAATATGCCCTAGAGGCAATAATAAAGTTATTATTTATTTCCTTATATCATGATAAATGTTTATTATTCATGCTAGAATTGTATTAACCGGAAACATAATACATGTGTGAATACATAGACAAACAGAGTGTCACTAGTATGCCTCTACTTGACTAGCTCGTTAATCAAAGATGGTTATGTTTCCTAACCATGGACAAAGAGTTGTTATTTGATTAACGGGATCACATCATTAGGTGAATGATCTGATTGACATGACCCATTCCATTAGCTTAGCACCCGATCGTTTAGTATATTGCTATTGCTTTCTTCATGACTTATACATGTTTCTATGACTATGAGATTATGCAACTCCCGTTTGCCGGAGGAACACTTTGTGTGCTACCAAACGTCACAACGTGACTGGGTGATTATAAAGGTGCTCTACAGGTGTCTCCAAAGGTACATGTTGGGTTGGCGTATTTCGAGATTAGGATTTGTCACTCCGATTGTTGGAGAGGTATCTCTGGGCCCTCTCGGTAATGCACATCGCATAAGCCTTGCAAGCATTGCAACTAATGAGTTAGTTGTGAGGATGTATTACGGAACAAGTAAAGAGACTTGCCGGTAAAGAGATTGAACTAGGTATTGAGATACCGACGATCGAATCTCGGGCAAGTAACATACCGATGACAAAGGGAACAACGTATGTTGTTATGCGGTCTGACCGATAAAGATCTTCGTAGAATATGTAGGAACCAATATGAGCATCCAGGTTCCGCTATTGGTTATTGACCGGAGACGTGTCTCAGTCATGTCTACATTGTTCTCGAACCGTAGGGTCCGCACGCTTAACGTTACGATGACAGTTTCATTATGAGTTTATGTATTTTGATGTACCGAGGTTGTTCGGAGTCCCGGATGTGATCATGGACATGACGAGGAGTCTCGAAATGGTCGAGACATAATGATCGATATATTGGAAGCCTATATTTGAATATCGGAATCGTTCCGGGTGAAATCGGGATTTTGCCGGAGTACCGGGGGGTTACCGGAACCCCCCCCCCCCCCCGAGGGGTTATTGGGCCTACATGGGCCCTAAGGGAGAAGAGGAAAGGAGGCAAGAGGTGGCTGCGCGCCCCTCCCCTCCCTAGTCCGAATAGGACAAGGAGAGGGGGGGCGGCACCCCCCCTTTCCTTTCCCTCTTCCACCTCTTTCCCACTTCTCCTTCTCCAACTAGGAAAGAAGGGAGTCCTACTCCTGGCGGGAGTTGGACTCCCCCTTGGCGCGCCCTCCTTGGCCGGCCGCCCCCTCCCCTTGGCTCCTTTATATACGGGGGCAGGGGGGCACCCTAGAACACACAAGTTGATCTTTGTGATCGTTCCTTAGCCGTGTGCGGTGCCCCCCTCCACCATATTCCACCTCGGTCATATTGTAGCGGTGCTTAGGCGAAGCCCTGCGATGGTTGAACATCAAGATCGTCACCACGCCGTTGTGCTGACGGAACTCCTCCCCGAAGCTTTGCTGGATCGGAGCCCGGGGAGCGTCATCGAGCTGAACGTGTGCCAAGAACTCGGAGGTGCCGGAGTAACGGTGCTTGGATCGGTTGGACCGCAAAGACGTACGACTACTTCCTCTATGTTGCGTCAATGCTTCCGCTTCGGTCTACGAGGGTACGTAGACAACACTCTCCCCTCTCGTTGCTATGCATCACCATGATCTTGTGTGTGCGTAGGAATTTTTTTTGAAATTACTACGTTCCCCAACAGTGGCATCCGAGCCTAGGTTTTATGTTTGATGTTATATGCACGAGTAGAACACAAGTGAGTTGTGGGCGATATAAGTCATACTGCTTACCAGCATGTCATACTTTGGTTCGGCGGTATTGTTGGATGAAGCGGCCCGGACCGACATTACGCGTACACTTACGCGAGACTGGTTCTACCGCCGTGCTTTGCACACAGGTGGCTGGCGGGTGTCAGTTTCTCCAACTTTAGTTGAACCGAGTGTGGCTACGCCCGGTCCTTGCGAAGGTTAAAACAGCACCAACTTGACAAACTATCATTGTGGTTTTTATGCGTAGGTAAGATTGGTTCTTGCTTAAGCCCGTAGTAGCCACGTAAAACTTGCAACAAACAAAGTAGAGGACGTCTAACTTGTTTTTGCAGGGCATGTTGTGATGTGATATGGTCAAGGCATGATGCTAAATTTTATTGTATGAGATGATCATGTTTTGTAACCAAGTTATGGGCAACTGGCAGGAGCCATATGGTTGTCGCTTTATTGTATGCAATGCAATCGCCCTGTAATGCTTTACTTTATCACTAAGCGGTAGCGATAGTCGTAGAAGCATAAGATTGGCGAGACGACAACGATGCTACGATGGAGATCAAGGTGTCGCGCCGGTGACGATGGTGATCATGACGCTGCTTCGGAGATGGAGATCACAAGCACAAGATGATGATGGCCATATCATATCACTTATATTGATTGCATGTGATGTTTATCTTTTATGCATCTTATCTTGCTTTGATTGATGGTAGCATTATAAGATGATCTCTCACTAAATTTCAAGATAAAAAGTGTTCTCCCTGAGTATGCACCGTTGCCAAAGTTCGTCGTGCCCAGACACCACGTGATGATCGGGTGTGATAAGCTCTACGTCCATCTACAACGGGTGCAAGCTAGTTTTGCACACACAGAATACTCAGGTTAAACTTGACGAGCCTAGCATATGCAGATATGGCCTCGGAACACTGAGACCGAAAGGTCGAGCGTGAATCATATAGTAAATATGATCAACATAGCGATGTTCACCATTGAAAACTACTCCATTTCACGTGATGATCGGTTATGGTTTAGTTGATTTGGATCACGTGATCACTTAGATGATTAGAGGGATGTCTATCTAAGTGGGAGTTCTTAAGTAATATGATTAATTGAACTTAAATTTATCATGAACTTAGTCCCTGATAGTATCTTGCTTGTTTATGTTGATTGTAGATAGATGGCCCGTGCTATTGTTCCGTTGAATTTTAATGCGTTCCTTGAGAAAGCAAAGTTGAAATATGATGGTAGCAATTACACGGACTGGGTCCGTAACTTGAGGATTATCCTCATTGCTGCACAAAAGAGTTACGTCCTGGAAGCACCACTGGGTGCCAGGCCTGCTGCTGATGCAACTAACAATGTTAAGAACGTCTGGCAGAGCAAAGCTGATGACTACTCGATAGTTCAATGTGCCATGCTTTACGGCTTAGAACCGGGACTTCAACGACGTTTTGAACGTCATGGGGCATATGAGATGTTCCAGGGGTTGAAGTTAATATTCCAGAAGAATGCCCGGATTGAGAGATATGAAGTCTCCAATAAATTCTATAGCTGCAAGATGGAGGAGAATAGTTCTATCAGTGAGCATATACTCAAGATGTCTGGGTATTGTAATCACTTGATTCAACTGGGAGTTAATCTTCCGGATGATAGCGTCATTGACAGAATTCTCCAATCACTTCCACCAAGCTACAAGAGCTTCGTGATGAACTATAATATGCAAGGGATGGATAAGACAATTCCCGAGATCTTCGCAATGCTAAAGGCTGCGGAGGTAGAAATCAAGAAGGAGCATCAAGTGTTGATGGTCAACAAGACCACTAGTTTCAAGAAAAAGGGCAAAGGGAAGAAGAAGAGGAACTTCAAGAAGAACAGCAAGCAAGTTGCTGCTCAGGAGAAGAAACCCAAGTCTGGAACTAAGCCTGAAACTGAGTGCTTCTACTGCAAGCAGACTGGTCACTGGAAGCGGAACTGCCCCAAGTATTTGGTGGATAAGAAGGATGGAAAGGTGAACAAAGGTATATGTGATATACATGTTATTGATGTGTACCTTACTAGAGCTCGCAGTAGCACCTGGGTATTTGATACTAGTTTTGTTGCTAATATTTGCAACTCGAAACAGGGACTACAGATTAAGCGAACACTGGCAAAGGATGAGGTGACGATGCGCGTGGGAAATGGTTCCAAAGTCGATGTGATCGGGGTCGGCACGCTACCTCTACATCTACCTTCGGGATTAGTATTAGACCTAAATAATTGTTATTTGGTGCCAGCGTTGAGCATGAACATTATATCTGGATCTTGTTTGATGTGAGATGGTTATTCATTTAAATCAGCGAATAATGATTGTTCTATTTATATGAGTAATATCGTTTATGGTCATGCACCCTTGAAGAGTGGTCTATTTTTGATGAATCTCGATAGTAGTGATACACATATTCATAATGTTGAAGCCAAAAGATGCAGAGTTGATAATGATAGTGCAACTTATTTGTGGCACTGCCGTTTAGGTCATATCGGTGTAAAGCGCATGAAGAAACTCCATACTGATGGACTTTTGGAACCACTTGATTATGAATCACTTGGTACTTGCGAACCGTGCCTCATGGGCAAGATGACTAAAACGCCGTTCTCCGGTACTATGGAAAGAGCAACAGATTTGTTGGAAATCATACATACAGATGTATGTGGTCCGATGAATGTTGAGTCTCGTGGCGGATATTGTTATTTTCTCACCTTCACAGATGATTTAAGCGGATATGGGTATATCTACTTAATGAAGCATAAGTCTGAAACATTTGAAAAGTTCAAAGAATTTCAGAGTGAAGTTGAAAATCATCGTAACAAGAAAATAAAGTTTCTACGATCTGATCGTGGAGGAGAATATTTGAGTTACGAGTTTGGTCTACATTTGAAACAATGCGGAATAGTTTCGCAGCTCACGCCACCCGGAACACCACAACGTAATGGTGTGTCCGAACGTCATAATCGTACTTTACTTGATATGGTGCGATCTATGATGTCTCTTACAGATTTACCGCTATCGTTTTGGGGTTATGCTTTAGAGACGGCCGCATTAACGTTAAATAGGGCACCATCAAAATCTGTTGAGACAACGCCTTATGAACTATGGTTTGGCAGGAAACCAAAGTTGTCGTTTCTTAAAGTTTGGGGCTGTGATGCTTATGTGAAAAAGCTTCAACCTGATAAGCTCGAACCCAAATCGGAGAAATGTGTCTTCATAGGATACCCAAAGGAGACTATTGGGTACACCTTCTATCACATATCCGAAGGCAAGACATTCGTTGCTAAAAATGGATCTTTTCTAGAGAAGGAGTTTCTCTCGAAAGAAGTGAGTGGGAGGAAAGTAGAACTTGATGAGGTAACTGTACCTGCTCCCTTATTGGAAAGTAGTACATCACAGAAACCGGTTTCTGTGACACCTAAACCAATTAGTGAGGAAGTTAATGATGATGATCATAGAACTTCAGAACAAGTTGCTACTAAACCTCGTAGATCAAACAGAGTAAGATCCGCACCAGAGTGGTACGGTAATCCTGTTCTGGAAGTCATGCTACTAGATCATGATGAACCTACGAACTATGAAGAAGCGATGGTGAGCCCAGATTCCACGAAATGGCTTGAAGCCATGAAATCTGAGATGGGATCCATGTATGAGAACAAAGTGTGGACTTTGGTTGACTTGCCCGATGATCGGCAAGCAATTGAGAATAAATGGATCTTCAAGAAGAAGACTGACACTGACGGTAATGTTACTGTCTACAAAGCTTGAATTGTTGCAAAAGGTTTTCAACAAGTTCAAGGGATTGACTACGATGAGACCTTCTCACCCGTAGCGATGCTTAAGTCTGTCCGAATCATGTTAGCAATTGCCGCATTTTATGATTATTAAATTTGGTAAATGGATGTCCAAACTGCATTCCTGAATGGATTTCTGGAAGAAGAGTTGTATATGATGAAACCAGAAGGTTTTGTCGATCCAAAGGGATCTAACAAAGTGTGCAAGCTCCAGCGATCCATTTATGGACTGGTGCAAGCCTCTCGGAGTTGGAATAAACGCTTTGATAGTGTGATCAAAGCAATTGGTTTTATACAGACTTTTGGAGAAGCCTGTATTTACAAGAAAGTGAGTGGGAGCTCTATAGCATTTCTGATATTATATGTGGATGACATATTACTAATTGGAAATGATATAGAATTTCTGGATAGCATAAAGGGATACTTGAATAAGAATTTTTCAATGAAAGACCTCGGTGAAGCTGCTTACATATTAGGCATTAAGATCTATAGAGATAGATCAAGACGCTTAATTGGACTTTCACAAAGCACATACCTTGACAAAATTTTAAAGAAGTTCAAAATGGATCAAGCAAAGAAAGGGTTCTTGCCTGTGTTACAAGGTGTGAAGTTGAGTAAGACTCAATGCCCGACCACTGCAGAAGATAGAGAGAAAATGAAAGATGTTCCCTATGCTTCAGCCATAGGCTCTATCATGTATGCAATGCTGTGTACCAGACCTGATGTGTGCCTTGCTATAAGTCTAGCAGGGAGGTACCAAAGTAATCCAGGAGTGGATCACTGGACAGCGGTCAAGAACATCCTGAAATACCTGAAAAGGACTAAGGATATGTTTCTCGTTTATGGAGGTAACAAAGAGCTCATCATAAATGGTTACGTTGATGCAAGCTTTGACACTGATCCGAATGATTCTAAATCGCAAACCGGATACGTGTTTACATTAAACGGTGGAGCTGTCAGTTGGTGCAGTTCTAAACAAAGCGTCGTGGCGGGATCTACATGTGAAGCGGAATACATAGCTGCTTCGGAAGCAGCAAATGAAGGAGTCTGGATGAAGGAGTTCATATCCGATCTAGGTGTCATACCTAGTGCATTGGGTCCAATGAAAATCTTTTGTGACAATACTGGTGCAATTGCCTTGGCAAAGGAATCCAGATTTCACAAGAGAACCAAGCACATCAAGAGGGCAGGGGGCACCCTAGAACACACAAGTTGATCTTCGTGATCGTTCCTTAGCCGTGTGCGGTGCCCCCCTCCACCATATTCCACCTCAGTCATATTGTAGCGGTGCTTAGGCGAAGCCCTGCAACGGTTGAACATCAAGATCGTCACCACGCCGTCGTGCTGACGGAACTCCTCCCCGAAGCTTTGCTGGATCGGAGCCCGGGGAGCGTCATCGAGCTGAACGTGTGCCAAGAACTCGGAGGTGCCGGAGTAACGGTGCTTGGATCGGTTGGACCGGGAAGATGTATGACTACTTCCTCTATGTTGCGTCAACGCTTGCGCTTCGGTCTACGAGGGTACGTAGACAACACTCTCCCCTCTCGTTGCTATGCATCACCATGATCTTGTGTGTGCGTAGGAATTTTTTTGAAATTACTACGTTCCCCAACAGGTGGGAGGGGAGGGAAGGCAGCCAGGGCGCCATAGGGCTTGGCCGCCGTCCCCTAGGGGCTCTGCCTTGCCCTGTGCCCCCTTTCCTTGTATACGGAAGGAGGAAGGAAAGAAGGGAGAGGGGGAAGGAAGGGGGAATCATATTCCCTCTCTTTCCTTTCCTCCTCCCCTTTTCCTTCTCCACTTAGGCCGGCCCATATGGGGGGCGCACCAGCCCCTTGTGGCTGGTGTGTTTCCCCTCTTGGCCCATAAGGCCCATATCTTTTGCCGGGGGTGCCCGGAACCCCTTCCGGTGACCGATATGTACCTGGTACCCTCCGGAACACTTCCGGTGTCCGAATACCATCGTCCTGTTGGAAATATACCCTAGAGGCAATAATAAAATGGCTATTATTATATTTCCTTGTTCATGATAATTTTCTATTGTTCATGCTATGATTGTATTAACCGAAAACCATAATACATGTGTGAATACATAGACCACAACATGTCCCTAGTGAGCCTCTAGTTGAGTAGCTCGTTGACCAATAGATGGTTGTGGTTTCCTGACCATGGACATTGGATGTCGCTGATAATGGGATCACATCATTTAAATACATTATAACTGTGCACTCTAGGAAGCCTCTCACGCATTCATGATTTCTGGCCGTTCGATCTTGCCTATGGACTCTGCTGGCCGTCAGATGCAGGTTTCTAATCCCGCACAACCCCACACACTCGGCTGGGTTGCTACTCCCGTAGCAAAAACGCAGGCACCTCGTTGAGTGGGCCTGTTGCAAGGAGCCTGTTACTGCCCCTCTGCATGGGTTAGCCCATCTAATGCTCGCCCCCAGTACTCGGGTGATCCGAAGAGGCAGCGACGATGTGACGCTGCCGCCCGACGTTCTTCTTTCCTATCGATCATGGTGGAGGTCCATTACTGCCGAGTGCTGGCTCACCTCCTTCTGCTTTTTTCCGTGAGCCCTACTCATTCTTTCTGTGCTTGCTAATCTCCTTTACCATGCACGCTTCTACCAGATCCATTGCCACTGTGAAGCCCAACTCGTGAGCAAGCGTCGAAGGTTGAGGAAGAAGAGAAGATGGGGAGAGGGGCTCTCCCATTTTGGGACAAGCTACTGTGCAAATGGAGATAACTGCTACCATCCCTTGCTCTAGCCCCGCCCTGCACGGCACTACGGCAGCCACGGGCTCTCCCATCCATGGTGGCTGCCCATCGGACCTCCTCTTCCTTGCCGGCGTGCTGAACTGACTTTTGGGTTGCTGCGTGACGGGTGAGACTCCTTGTTGGATGTGAAATATTTCTTCTGCAACATGTTCTCATTATTGTTTATGACCTAAAATAATGGAAGTGGTAGGGACGATTGGCAGATCTCGCACCTCATTCATGTTGGAATTGGCTACTTTCATTTTTGTGCTAGAGTTGATTCAATTGATGCCTCGGTGTTGTCCATTGAGGTGGGTACAAGACCGTAAGATGCAATGAGAAGAAGTAGCACCAGCCAAGCGACCTTGAGGGGCAGCAGTTGTTGCCAGACGCTTAGAGAGTATCAACCATATAGTAGGAGGCCTTTCTCTGATTGTCCATGGCATTTCTTTAAATAATCCGCTGAGTTGTGTTATTTTTAGATCTAAAATCAGAAAGCAAGTGAAGTGTAAGAATCTAGATTTGACGAGGGAAAAAATCAGTTGATAGTTTCCACATTTTCATCTCACGAACAGTTCACCTATGTATTACTCAAGACAATACGTCCTTGATAACTTCCAGAATTTTTTGTTCACCGATTCAGTATTCCACTAGTAGTCCACCTTACTAGCATACATAATTGGTTACAATAACTACTATTGCTATTATGTAATTATGTTGACAATCTCTTGCGCTGAAGGATTTCTTCCAAAAATGATCTTATATATGTGCATTCAAGAAAAGCAAATTTAAGTCGAAGTGCTTGTTTTCCAGGTTTCTTTTGTCAATTGTCATGTTGTTTAGCCTATGTATCATGCCTGCTACTACTTCATTCTTATGTTTCTACTGAGGAACCTTGAGGGATACAGAAGTACAACTTAACTCCATGTCTTCACCTCTTATTTTTTTTAGCAGGGATCGCTAGGAAGGTCCAAAGGAGAAGAGATCGAACATGGCTCATGATGATCCAGTTCATTGCTAGAGTCCAAAGTCCCCCACTATCTTTTCATCAACCATTTAGGAGAGATCATTAATAGAAGAAGAAAGAGCAGAATACAAGGGTTCAGAGGTACCATGACCGAAAACCAAAAACAAATTAAAAGGAATTAAATCAGCTTAAACACTACTGTACAAGAAGGTCCAGAAATCAGTTAAGTGGCTTAATTCAATAACTAGCGTCAACCTCGATCTGGCATGATATGGAGAACAGGAGAGACTCTTATCAAAATTATCGTTTTCTGGTAAATCGCATGTAACTTGCTCAGTGTTTCTATAGATCCTCTAATTGAAAGAAGCTACTGCTATGAGCTATGTAGTAGAAATTCTTATTCAGATTGCAGGTTACTTACTATGCGAGCCTACTTTGCGTGTAGAAATGTAGAATTGTACTCCATTAGTTTGCTCTTCATTGACATTGAATACGACATGCAAATAGGACTTAAGCCTGCACCTATCGGGGGGATGAACCGATGACACATCTCTAGGAGTTTCTGCAATTTAAAAAGTCATGATTCATATTTGGATTAGACATGTAGACTACTTTAAGAATTATAGATAATTCAGGAGAAGCTACATCTGGCCATCTTGTTTCATCATATTACCATATAACTTCGAATTTCAATGGCATGTATAGCATTTTGATAATTTGAATAATGATGTTTGTTGCTAAGAGGCTTATATTTGGGTTGTCATCGACATCACTCATCAGTGGGCCACGTTGCATGTGAGACGGGTCTACTCATCGGCATTTTTTCTTGACATAGGTGATTTTCAACCTTGCTCGATCGAGATATAATTGTACTTCCATTATGTTTGCCTTCAATATTATACTAACAACTTAGTTGTGTTGTATAGGATGATAGTTGATGCCATTAGAGGCACTAAACCATTTGGATTCCCAGCTGTCTTGCTTGGTAATGTCGCTCTGCACCTAGGGTGCCTCATGGCCTATTTATGCTTTAATTTCTTAGTTATGCTATGCTCTTTGAAGAAAAATGAGCAAAGTAGTTGCCTTGGTGTACATCATTTTTTTGTTGCTTCATGTCATTACCAGTTGCATGCTCTGAGTTTATATATGATGGACCAGTTTGCACACTCTACTATCAAAATTTTCTCAAATACTTGTACCCTCCAAATTGTATACGGTTCATTTGGGGTTCGTTTAGTATGATCAAGTGAGCTTGATCGTCACTAGATGGAAGACGATAGTGTCTGCACCTGAATATACACGCCTGTCGAACGGCCACGTAGAACAACGTTCAACAAATTTGCTTCTATCATAATTCTGTTTTCAGTTTATATATGTATCTATAGACCCTGTTTGCACACTATACTCTCCAATTTTTCTCAAATACTTGTACCCTACAGATTTTCTCAAATATCATTGTTTTCACATCATGGATGAGCATGGAAACATGTGAATTTGATGATCTTACAACCACAGATTTATGTTTCATGATATTATCCGATGAAGAATAAATATGGCTGCTTTGCTTTGTTTATCTAAAAAGTTAATTTTGTTTCTTTACCTAATTTCTTAACTCAGATACTTCATGCAATTACGTATACATGAAAAATCCCTATTATTCTATTGAATAAATGGATGGGCGCAGCAACGTGCGCCATCATTGATCTAGTTAGGAGAATGATGTGATGGACAAGACCCAATCCTAAGCATAGCATAAGATCGTGTAGTTCGTTTGCTAGAGCTTTTATAATGTCAAATATCATTTCCTTAGACCATGAGATTAAGCAACTCCCGGATACCGTATGAGTGCTTTGGGTGTATCAAACGTCACAACGTAACTGGGTGACTATAAAGGTGCACTACAAGTATCTCCAAAAGTATCTGTTGGGTTGGCACGAATCGAGACTGGGATTTGTCACTCCGTATGACGGAGAGGTATCTCTGTCCCACTCGGTAATGCATCATCATAACGAGCTCAATGTGACTAAGGAGTTAGCCACGTGATCATGCGTTACAGAATGAGTAAAAAGACTTGCCGTTAACGAGATTGAATGAGGTATGGGGAGACCGACGATCGAATCTCGGGCAAGTAACATACCGATGGACAAAGGGAATTGTATACGGGATTGATTGAATCCCCGACATCGTGGTTCATATGATGAGATCATCGTGGAACATGTGGGAGCCAACATGGGTATCCAGATCCCGCTGTTGGTTATTGGTCGAAGAGATGTCTCGGTCATGTCTGCATGGTTCCCGAACCCGTAGGGTCTACACACTTAAGGTTCGGTGACGCTAGAGTTGTTATGGGATATTGTATGTGGTTATCGAAGGTTGTTCGGAGTCCCGGATGAGATCCCGGACGTCGCGAGGAGTTCTGGAATGGTCCGGAGGTGAATATTTATATATGGGAAGTCCAGTTTCAGTCGTCGGAATGGTTTCGGGGGTTATCGGTATTGTACCAGCACCACTGAAAGGTGTCCGGGGATCCACCGGGTGGGGCCACCTGCCCCAGAGGACTTAATGGGCTGAATGTGGGAGGGAACCATCCCTCTACTAGTGGGCTGGTGCGCCCCCAAGGGCCTAAGGAGCCTAGGGATGGAAACCCTAGGGGAGGGGGCGCCTCCCACCTTGCTTGGGGGACAAGTCTTCCCCTCCTGGCCGCCGCCCCCTCTAGATGCATCTAGGGGGGCCGGTCCCCTCTTCCCCCCCTATAAATAGTGGGGGGGGGGAGGGCAGCCGCACCCCTTCCCCTGGCGCAGCCCCTCCCTCCTCCTCCTCCTCCGTAGTGCTTGGCGAAGCCCTGCCGGAGAACCGCAAGCTCCACCACCACGCCGTCATGCTGCCGGAGCTCTCCCTCACCTTATCCTCTCCCCTTGATGGATCAAGAAGGAGGAGACATCCCCGGGCTGTACGTGTGTTCAATGCGGACGCGTCGTCCGTTCGACGCTTGGATTGGATCTTCCACGATTTGAATCGCCGCGAGTACGACTCCATCTACCGCGTTCTTGTAATGCTTCCGCTTAGCGATCTTCAAGGGTATGAAGATGCACTCCCTCTCTCTCATTGCTAGCATCTCCTAGATTGATCTTGGTGACACGTAGGAAATTTTTGAATTATTACTACGTTACCCAACAGTGGCATCATGAGCTAGGTCTATGTGTAGATTCTATGCATGAGTAGAACACAAGTAGTTGTGGGCGATGATTTGTTCAATTTTCTTACCGTTACTAGTCTTATCTTAATTCCACGACATTGTGGGATGAAGCGGCCCGGACTGACCTTACACGTATGCTTACATGAGACAGGTTCCACCGACTGACATGCACTTGATGCATAAGGTGGCTAGCGGGTGTCTGTCTCTCCCACTTTAGTCGGATTGGATTCGATGAAGAGGGTCCTTATGAAGGGTAAATAGCAATTGGCATATCACCGTTATGGCTTTTGCGTAGGTAAGAAACGTTCTTGCTAGAAACCCATAGCAGCCACGTAAAACATGCAACAACAATTAGAGGACGTCTAACTTGTTTTTGCAGGGTATGTTATGTGATGTGATATGGCCAAAAGGATGTGATGAATGATATATGTGATGTATGAGATTGATCATGTTCTCGTAATAGGAATCACGACTTGCATTTCGATGAGTATGACAACCGGCAGGAGCCATAGGAGTTGTCTTAATTTCTAGCATGACCCGCGTGTCAATGAAAACGCCATGTAATTACTTTACTTTATTGCTAACCGTTAGCCATAGTAGTAGAAGTAATAGTTGGCGAGACAACTTCATGAAGACACGATGATAGAGATCATGGTGTCATGCCGGTGACAAAGGTGATCATGCCACGCCTCGAAGATGGAGATCAAATGTGCAAGATGATATTGGCCATATCATGTCACTTTATGATTTGCATGTGATGTTTGTCATGTTTACATCTTATTTGCTTAGAACGACGGTAGCATAAATAAGATGATCCCTCACTAAAATTTCAAGAAATGTGTTCCACCTAACTGTGCACCGCTGCGAAGGTTCATTGTTTCTAAGCACCACGTGATGATCGGGTGTGATAGATTCTAACGTTCGCATACAACGGGTGTAAGCCAGATTTACACATGTGAAACACTTAGGTTGACTTGACGATCCTAGCATGTACAGACATGGACTCAGAACACGAGAGACCGAAAGGTCGAACATGAGTCATATGGTAGATGCGATCAACATGGAGATGTTCACCGTTGATGACTAGTCCGTCTCACGTGATATTCGGACATGGCCTAGTCGATTTAGATCATGTATCACTTAGATGACTAGAGAGATGTCTATCTGAGTGGGAGTTCATTAAATAATTTGATTAGATGAACTTAATTATCATGAACTTAGTCTAAAATATCTTTACAATATGTCTTGTAGATCAAATGGCCCATGCTAATGTTGCCCTCAACTTCAACACGTTCCTAGAGAAAACCAAACTGAAAGATGATGGTAGCAACTATACATACTGGGTCGGTAACTTGAGGATCATCCTCATAGCTGCCAATAAAGCATATGTCCTTGAAGCACCGCTAGGTGACACACCCATTTTCCTAGCAACTCAAGACGTTATGAATGCCTGACAGTCGTGTAGTGATGATTACTCCCTGGTTCAGTGCGGCATGCTTTACAGCTTAGAATCGGGGCTCCAAAAGCGTTTTGAACCCCATGGAACATATGAGATGTTCCAAGAGCTAAAAATGGTTTTCCAAGATCATGCCCGGGTCGAGAGATATGAAGTCTCCGACAAGTTCCATAGTTGTAAGATGGAGGAAAACAGTTCTGTCAGCGTGCATATACTCAAATTGTCTGGGTTGCACAACCGCTTGTCTCAGCTGGGAGTTAATCTTCCAGATGACTCGGTCATTGATAGGATCCTCCAGTCGCTTCCACATAGCTACAAGAGCTTTGTGATGAACTACAATATGCAAGGGATGGAGAAGTCCATTCTTGATTTATATTCAATGCCGGAATCAGCAGAGGTGGAGATCAAAAAGGAACATCAAGTGTTGATGGTGAATAAGACCACTAGTTTCAAGAAAGGCAAGGGTAAGAAGAACTTCAAGAAGGACGACAAGGGAGTTGCCACGCCTGGTAAGTCAGTTGCTGGGAAGAAGCCAAAGAATGGACCCAAGCCTGAGACTCAGTGCTTTTATTGCAAGGGAAATGGTCACTGGAAACGGAACTGCTCCAAGTACTTAGTGGATAATAAGGCCGTCAATGCCAAACGTATATATGATATACATGTTATTGATGTGTACCTTACTAGCGCTCGTAGTAGCTCCTGGGTATTCGATACCGGTGTGGTTGCTCATATTTGTAACTCAAAACAGGAACTGCGGAATAAGCGGAGACTGGCGAAGGACGAGGTGACGATGCACGTCGGGAATGGTTCCAAGGTCGATGTGATCGCCGTCGGCACGGTACCTCTACTTCTACCTTCGGGGTTAGTTTTAAACCTCAATAATTGTTATTTAGTGCCAGCTTTGAGCATTAACATTGTATCTGGATCTCGTTTAATGCGAGATGGCTACTCATTTAAATCTGAGAATAATGGTTGTTCTATTTATATGAGAGATATGTTTTATGGTCTTCCCCGCTGGTCAATGGTTTATTTTTATTGAATCTCGAACGTGATGTTACACATATTCATAGTGTGAACGCCAAAAGATGTAAGGTTGATAATGATAGTCCCACATACTTGTGGCATTGCCACTATTGGGAATATGACTACTAGGTATGACCTGCCCAGGAGGGGCTGGGTCAATCTTCATGGTGGGTTATTTAAAGACGCCCAGCGAATATACAAAGAGATGGTTTATTATAAGACTTGTAGTAGGCCCAAGCGCAGAGGCGGCTTAAGACCCGTAATTGTAAACCGCCATGTATAAGTAAGACTTGCAAAGAAAGGCATGTAAAAGAATTCACCGAGCCAGACACGTTGTATGAGCCGACCGGGATTCTGTAGGCCGCCAGGCATCCACCTGTGTATATAAGGGGATGACCCGGTGGCGGCTTAGGGCAAGAAAGAACAGATCGAGAGCCAAGCTAGCGTATTTCGCTCCTTGGTCATTAAAACCTAGCAATACCACAACAACTGGACTAGGCCTTACCTTCACCGCAAGGGGCCGAACCAGTATAAACCTCTCGTGTCATTTGTCCTGATTAACCCCTTTAAGCTTCCTAGTTGCGATGGCTCCACGACTAAGTCCTTTCACTAGGACATCTTCTGTGACAATTCCACGACAGTTGGCGCCCACCGTGGGGCCAGCGCACGATGGATTTGAGTTCTTGAAGGGCAGCTTCGAAGGGCTCAAGGGATACGCTATGGGCCGGAGGACCAAGAGTCGTTGCGGCAAGCTCTACATCGACGACACAGGATGGGCCCCCGAGGCCGGCTCAATCGAGTATGGGTACTGGGTCCCCTTCGGCGGAATCCCCTTCTTCATCGGCCGGATCGGCGAGCCGGGCCCTGAGCCGGACATCTGCACCGACCTCATCGAGACGGCTCAGTGAGCGACACCCGCCCGGGCTCAACCCGTCGTGAGGCATGCCTTCGTGGGTTGCATCCATGGAGGGGAACTTTCTGAAGGATCGGTGGATGGTGGTGAGACAACTATTTGCTCTGATGATGAGTCATCCACGGGCGAGACAGATTCTTTGTATCAACTACAAGATGGCGGGCTTGGGGGTTGTTCCGATGGTAATAGTATTCCGGACCCCTTTGAGCCGCCGAATCGAGCCGAAGTCTTCATGGCTGGCACTCAACCCGGTCAGAATTCTACGGCTACGGCAGTAATAACCACCGGGTCGGCGGCGGCCGGGTCAGGAGACCCCGCGCGCCCGCCGGCTTAGGTGCTGATGGATCTCATGGATAGGATGACGACTCTATTGACCGCCGTGGTTGAACCGGTGGACAAAACTCAGCATGATGCGGAAGTGGCACGGTTACGCGAGGAGGTAGCAAAAGCCAAGGAAGACTTGGCGGCAGAGGACGTCAGGATAGCTGCAGAGCTGGCGGCTCTAGATGCTCGTGCTCAGCAGCTTCAAGAGGAGACTTTCCGGCTCTCGGTGGATCTAAACGCATCAAATGAGGTCATGAGGAGAAGGCACCAAAAAGCTCAATCACGTCTACCTCTGACTTATGATCCTAGGAACCTCTTCCACACACCTGGAGCTGGTCCCAGTAACCCGCCAGAGGCAAACCGGATCATAACACCCGGGACTGGAGCGCCGGTTCAACCACGGGCCATGGAACCCCCCGTGTGAATACCGCTCTGCCTCATTATACACCAATACCACCGGGTCACTTTTCTAACCCTTTGGAGAATCTTATCGCTGCGTCAGCTCGTTTGGCGGCTCTCCCGATGGAAGGTGACTCTCCGACAGCGATCGAAACATGACAGGTCAGAGAACTTCTTCAGACGGCTCTGGCACAACAGGATGCATATTCTTATAGTCGAGATAGAATTCATTCAACCCCTCGCCCAAGCCGGAGCCCAAGCTATAGCAGGCATATGGACTCAGCGGCCATGTCAAGCAATGCCCAGCGCCGTAACCAACCACGCGGGCGTGACCCGGCCTGGGGCGGAGCCCTTAACTTGGTGGACCAGGAAAGGATCCGTCAAGAGGCAGAACGGGCGGTTCAACAGGCGGCTGAGCAGGCGGCTCACCAAGCTTTTCCAGTTTATCCAGCGACCTCTGTTGAAGCAGGGGTGGCCACAAGGACAGAGGTGTCCCTTGTCTTGTGCCGGCTCTGCGTAATGAGCGTTTGCCAAAGGACTTTAAGGGGCCTCGTAAGGTGCCCAATTACACAGCCGACCTGCAGCCCGGAGCATGGATTGAAAGTTACGAGATGGCCATGGAGTTATTAGAGGTCAGTGACGCAGCAATGGCCAAATAGTTCACCATGATGTTGGATGGAACAACTCGTACTTGGTTAAAGGGGTTACCGCCCGACTCCATCAGCTCATGGGCGGAGTTAAAGGCCCGGTTCATTCAGAACTTCAAAGATACATGTAAACATCCCATGTTGATCATGGACTTGACTAACTGCAAGCAAGAGGAAGGCGAATCCACGACCCATTGGGTGCGCCGGGTCAAGGAAATAATACATTCATCTAATAAGATGGATGCCGGCTTCGTGGTCTTAATGTTGGAGAAAAATTGTCGTTTTGAACCTCTGAAATAGAAGCTGGGGCGGCTCAAGCGTGACTGTAATGACATGGGTTAGCTGATGGCGGCTCTCATCAAGTACGCCAATTCTGACAGTACCAAGGATCCCGCGTCTGATGAAGAGAAGACAGGGAAGGGAAAGAAGAACGACAATTGCAAAGGTCACCAGCACAACCCGGCGAATCAAGGAGGTAATAAACGTAAGGCTGACGGTAGTCTGGAGTTTGTGGCTAACGCCAATGCACAGGGTAAGAATCAACGACGCAAGGGGAGGCTAGCTCCTCGGTCTAGCGGGTCAGGTCCCACCCTTGAGCAGCTGCTAAACGAACCCTGTCCAAGACACGACACCCGGAAGAAGCCAGCTCCCCATCTGTGGAAAGACTGTACGATCATGAAGGCTTTTAAGAATTCTAACATGTTCGATGGTAACCACGGACCTGGCGGTGGCTTAGGCAGTGGCGGCTTTCACGGCCTGGGCGCTGGCTCAAGCGGTGGCGGGTTTCATGGCCAGGACCATCAAGGTAGTCAAGGCGGCTATAATCAGCAATCCGGTCAGGGCAGTCAGCAGCAGCAGCAGTCCGGGTATCAGAGTAACCCAAAGCAGCTGAACGGTGGGTAATATCATGTGTTCACCACCAGTTTGTGCAAGAGGGACCAGAAACTTCATAAGAGGGTTGTAAATACCGTTGAGCCAGCAGTTCCATGTTATTTGAGATGGTCTGAGCAGCCTATTGTACGGAGTATAGATCATCCTCCCCGGGTCGATAATTCGGGTCATCTGGCTTTGGTGGTGGCGCCTCAAGTTGGTGGATATAAGTTCACTAAAGTGCTCATGGATGGAGGAAGTAGCATCAACATTCTTTATTATGAGACGTTCTGTCACATGGAGTTGACTGATAAGAGTCTTAAAACATCCAACACTATTTTTCATGGGGTGGTGCCTGGTAAGTTAGCGTACCCGGTTGGTAAGATTGAGCTAGAAGTAGCTTTTGGGAATGAGTATGATTCTAGGGCTGAGAACTTAACTTTTGAAGTGGTTAAGATCAAAAGCCCATATCACGCTCTGTTCGGTCGGCCAACTTATGCTAAGTTCATGGCTCGGCCGTGTTATGTTTGTCTACAGCTCAAAATGCCGGGTTATAAAGGCACCATCACAGTACATGGAAGCCGGAAGACAGCCCTGGAATGTGAAGAAGGTGATGCGGCTTATGCCGAATCTGTTTGCGCAACAGATGAATTGAAGTTTTATAAGGATAACATTGACCCAGCAGATATGACATCTTTGAAAAAGCCAACTACGGAGCATGAGCCGGCGCTGAAATTTAAGTCAGCTGATGATACTAAAATGATTGATTTTGTGCCTGGCGACTCATCCAAACAGTTCATCATCAGTGCCAATTTGGATCCAAAATAGGAAAGCACGCTCATCGAGTTCATCCATGAGAATTGGGACATCTTTGCATGGAAGCCTTCTGACATGCCGGGTGTACTGAGGGAACTCGCTGAGCACACTCTCAACACTGATCCAAAGTTTAAGCCGGTCAGGCAGTTTCTTCAGCGGTTTAATGAAGAAAGGCGTAAGGCTATTGGAGAAGAGGTAGCCCGGCTCTTGGCGGCCGGGTTTATTGTTGAAGTTTTTCACCCAGAGTGGTTGGCTAACCCGGTGCTTGTACTAAAAAAGAACGGCACCTGGCGTATGTGTGTGGATTACACAGATTTAAACAAGGCTTGTCCGGCTGATCCTTTTGCTCTCCCTCGTATTGATCAAATCATTGATGCTACGGCGGGTTGTGAGCGTTTGAGTTTTTTGGATGCTTATTCTGGTTATCATCAGATCAAGATGGCAGTTGATACGTCTCCAACGTATCTATAATTTTTGATTGCTCCATGCTATATTATCTACTTTTTGGACATTATTGGGCTTTATTATCCACTTTTATATTATTTTTAGGACTAACCTATTAACCGGAGGCCCAGCCCAGAATTGCTGTTTTTTGCCTGTTTTAGGGTTTCGAAGAAAAGGAATATCAAACGGAGTCCAAACAGAATGAAACCTTCGGGAACGTGATTTTCTCAATGAATAAGACCAGAGAGACTTGGACCCTACGTCAAGAAAAGAAACATGAGGCCACGAGGTAGGGGGGCACGCCTGCCTACCCTAGGCGCGCCCTCCACCCTCGTGGGCCCCCTACTGCTCCACCGACGTACTCCTTCCTCATATATATATCCACGTACCCCCAAACGAACAGATACAGAGCCAAAACCCTCATTCCACCGCCGTAACTTTCTGTATCCACGATATCCCATCTCGGGGCCTGTTCCGGAGCTCCGCCGGAGGGGGCATCGACCACGGATGGCTTCTACATCAACACCATAGCCTCTCCGATGAAGTGTGAGTAGTTTACCTCAGACCTACGGGTCCATACTTAGTAGCTAGATGGCTTCTTCTCTCTTTTTGGATCTCAATACAATGTTCTCCCCCTCTCTTGTGGAGAACTATTCGATGTAATCTTCTTTTTGCGGTGTGTTTGTTGAGACCGATGAATTGAAGGTTTATGATCAAGTCTATCTATGAATAATATTTGAATCTTTTCTGAATTATTTTATGTATGATTGGTTATCTTTGCAAGTCTCTTTGAATTATCAGTTTGGTTTGGCCTACTAGATTGATCTTTCTTGCAATGGGAGAAGTTCTTAGCTTTGGGTTCAATCTTGCGGTGTCCTTTCCCGGTGACAGTAAGGGCAGCAAGGCACGTATTGTATTGTTGCCATCGAGGATAACAATATGGGGGTTTCTTCATATTGCATGAGTCTATCACTCTACATCATGTCATCTTGCTTAAGGCATTACTCTGTTTTTTAACTTAATACTCTGGATGCATGCTGGATAGCGGTCGACGAGTGGAGTAATAGTAGTAGATGCAGGCAGGAGTCGGTCTACTTGTATCGGACGTGATGCCTATATACATGATCATACCTAGATATTCTCATAACTATGCTCAATTCTGTCAATTGCTCAACAGTAATTTATTCACCCACCGTAGAATACTTATGCTCTCAAGACAAGCCACTAGTGAAACCTATGGCCCCCGGGTCTATGTTTATCATATTGATCTCCTACTACTTATTTATTTCCTTTGCTATTTACTTTGCCTTTATTTTACTTTGCATCTTTTATCATAAAAATACCAAAAATATTATCTTATCATATCTATCAGATCTCACTCTCGTAAGTGGCCTTATAGGGATTGACAACCCCTATTTGCATTGGTTGCGAGGATTTATTTGTTTTGTGCAGGTACGAGGGACTCGGGTGTAGCCTCCTACTGGATTGATACCTTGGTTCTCAAAAACTGAGGGAAATACTTACATTACTTTGCTGCATCATCCCTTTCCTCTTCGGGGAAAACCAACGCAGTGCTCAAGAGGTAGCAAGAAGGATTTTGGCGCCGTTGCCGGGGAGGTCTACGCAAAAGTTAACATACCAAGTACCCATCACATACCCTTATTTCCCGCATTACATTATTTGCCATTTGCCTCTCATTTTCCTCTCCCCCCACTTCACCTTTGCCGTTTTATTCGCCCTCTCTCTCTATCCTCCCTCTCTTTCTCTCTTTGCCTCTTTTTGCCCGCTTGCTTTCTGTTTGCTTGTGTGTTAGTTTGCTTGCTTGTCACGATGGCTCAAGATAATACTAAATTGTGTGACTTCACCAATACCAACAATAATGATTTTATTAGCACTCCGATTACTCCTCTTACTGATGCCGAATCTTGTGAAATTAATACCGCTTTGCTGAATCTTGTCATGAAAGATCCATTTTCCGGCCTTCCTAGAGAAGATGCCGCTACCCACCTAAATAGCTTCGTTGATTTGTGTGACATGCAAAAGAAGAAAGATGTGGATAATGATATTGTTAAATTGAAGCTATTTCCTTTTTCGCTTAGAGATCGTGCTAAAGCTTGGTTTTCGTCTTTGCCTAAAAATAGTATTGATTCATGGAACAAGTGCAAAGATGCTTTTATCTCTAAGTATTTTCCTCCCGCTAAGATCATATCTCTTAGAAACGATATTATGAATTTTAAGCAACTTGATCATGAACATGTTGCACAAGCTTGGGAGAGAATGAAACTAATGATACGTAATTGCCCTACTCATGGTTTAAATTTGTGGATGATTATACAAATTTTTTATGCCAGATTGAATTTTTCTTCTAGAAATTTTTTAGATTCGGCCGCGGGAGGAACTTTTATTGAAATCACTTTAGGAGAAGCTACTAAACTCCTAGATAATATTATGGTTAATTATTCTCAATGGCAGTACCTAGATCTATTCTTGCTTGTTATGCCTAGCTAGGGGCGTTAAACGATAGCGCTTGTTGGGAGACAACCCAATTTTATTTTTATTCCTTTCTTTTTGCTCCTGTTTAGTAATAAATAATTTATCTAGCCTCTGTTTGTTTGGGTTTTTTGTGTTTAATTAGTGGTTGTGCCAAGTAGAACCATTGGGAAGACTTGGGGAAAGTCTTGTTGAACTTGCTGTAGAAAAACAAAAACTTTAGCGCTCACGAGAACTGCTACCATTTTTATTTGGAAAGTGATATTTAGTTAATTATTTTTGCAGATGATTAATAGATAAATTCCTCACGTCCAGAAATTTATTTTAGAATTTTTGGGGTTCCAGATCTTGCGTTAGCTACAGATTACTACAGACTGTTCTGTTTTTGACAGATTCTGTTTTTCGTGTGTTGTTTGCTTATTTTGATGAATCTATGGCTAGTAAAATAGTTTATAAACCATAGAGAAGTTGGAATACAGTAGGTATAACACCAATATAAATAAATAATGAGTTAATTACAGTACCTTGAAGTGGTCTTTTGTTTTCTTTCGCTAACGGAGCTCACGAGATTTTCTACTTTAAGTTTTGTGTTGTGAAGTTTTCAAGTTTTGGGTAAAGATTTGATGGATTATGGAACAAGGAGTGGCAAGAGCCTAAGCTTGGGGATGCCCATGGCACCCCCAAGATAATCTAAGGACACCTAAAAGCCAAAGCTTGGGGATGACCCGGAAGGCATCTCCTCTTTCGTCTACTTCTATCGGTAACTTTACTTGGAGCTATATTTTTATTCGCCACATGATATGTGTTTTGCTTGGAGCGTCTTGTATTATTTGAGTCTTTATTTGTTAGTTTACCACAATCATCCTTGCTGTACACACCTTTTTAGAGAGCCATACATGATTTAGAAGTTGTTAGAATACTCTATGTGCTTCGCTTATATCTTTTGAGTTATATAATTTTGCTCTAGTACTTCACTTATATCTTTTAGAGCACGGTGGTGGATTTGTTTTATAGAAACTATTGATATCTCATGCTTCACTTAGATTATTTTGAGAGTCTTAATAGCATGGTAATTTTCTTTAAATCCTAATATGGTTGGTATACAAGATTAATAATAAAAACTTTCTTATGAGTGTGTTGAATACTATGATAAAGTTTGATACTTGATAATTGTTTTGAGATATAAAGATGGTGATATTAAAGTTGTGCTAGTTGAGTAGTTGTGAATTTGAGAAATACTTGTGTTGAAGTTTGTGATTCCCGCAGCATGCACGTATGGTAAACCGTTATGTGATGAAGTCGGAGCATGATTTATTTTTTGATTGCCTTCCTTATGAGTGGCCGTCGGGGACGAGCGATGGTCTTTTCCTACCAATCTATCCCCCTAGGAGCATGCGCATAATACTTTGCTTTGATAACTTGTACATTTTTGCAATAATTATATGAGTTCTTTATGACTAATGTTGAGTCCATGGATTATATGCACTCTCACCCTTCCACCTTTGCTAGCCTCTCTAATACCGCGCACCTTTCACCGGTATCATACACCCACCATATACCTTCCTCAAAACAGCCACCATACCTACCTATTATGGCCTTTACATAGCCATTCCGAGATATATTGCCATGCAACTTTCCACCATTCCATTTATTATGACACACTCCATCATTGTCATATTGCTTAGCATGATCATGTAGTTGACATCGTATTTATGGCAAAGCCACCATTCATAATTATTTCATACATGTCACTGTTGATTCATTGCATATCCCGGTATACTGCCGGAGGCATTCATATAGAGTCATATTTTGTTCTAAGTATCGAGTTTTAATTGTTGAGTTGTAAGAAAAATAATAGTGTGATGATCATCATTATTAGAGCATTGTCCCAGTGAGGAAAGGATGATGGAGACTATGATTCCCCCACAAGTCGGGATGAGACTCCGGACGAAAAAAAGAGAGAGAGAAAGAAAAGAGGCCATAAAAAAGAAGAGAAAAGGCCCAAATAAAAAAAGGTAAAATGAGAGAAAAAGAGAGAAGGGACAATGTTACTATCCTTTTACCACACTTGTGCTTCAAAGTAGCACCATGATCTTCATAGTAGAGAGTCTCTCATGTTATCACTTTCATATACTAGTGGGAATCTTTCATTATAGAACTTGGATTGTATATTCCAATGATGGGCTTCCTCAAAATGCCCTAGGTCTTCGTGAGCAAGCAAGTTGGATGCACACCCACATAGTTTCTTTTTGAGCTTTCATATACTTATAGCTCTAGTGCATCCGTTGCATGGCAATCCCTACTCACTCACATTGATATCTATTGATGGGCATCTCCATAGCCCGTTGATACGCCTAGTTGATGTGAGACTATCTTCCCCTCTTTTTGTCTTCTCCACAACCACTATTCTATTCCACCTATAGTGCTATATCCATGGCTCACGCTCATGTATTGCGTGAAGATTGAATTTTTTTTGAAAAAGTTAGAGTATGAAACAATTGCTTGGCTTGTCATCGGGGTGTGCAAGATTTAAATATTTTGTGTGGTGAAGATAGAGCATAGCCAGACTATATGATTTTGTAGGGATAACTTTCTTTAGCCATGTTATTTTGAAAAGACATAATTGCTTTGTTAGTATGCTCGAAGTATTATTATTTTTATGTTAATATGAACTTTTGTCTTGAATCTTTAGGATCTGAATATTCATACCACAATTAAGAAGAATTACATTAAAATTATGCCAAGTAGCACTCCGCATCAAAAATTCTGTTTTTATCATTTACCTACTCGAGGGCGAGCAGGAATTAAGCTTGGGGATGCTTGATACGTCTCCAACGTATCTATAATTTTTGATTGCTCCATGCTATATTATCTATTGTTTTGGACATTATTGGGCTTTATTATCCACTTTTGTATTATTTTTGGGACTAACCTATTAACCGGAGGCCCAACCCAGAATTGTTTTTTTGCCTGTTTTAGGGTTTCAAAGAAAAGAAATATCAAACGGAGTCCAAACGGAATGAAACCTTCGGGGACGTGATTTTCTCAACGAATAAGACCAGAGAGACTTGGACCCTACGTCAAGAAAATAAACATGAGGCCACGAGGTAGGGGGCGCGCCTGCCTACCCTAAGCGCGCCCTCCACCCTCGTGGGCCCCCTGTTGCTCCACCGACGTACTCCCTCCTATATATATCCATGTACCCCCAAACGATCAGATACAGAGCCAAAACCCTAATTCCACCGCCGTAACTTTCTGTATCCATGATATCCCATCTTGGGGCCTCTTCCGGAGCTCCGCCCGAGGGGGCATCGATCACGGCGGGCTTCTACATCAACACCATAGCCTCTCCGATGAAGTGTGAGTAGTTTACCTTAGACCTATGGGTCCATAGTTAGTAGCTAGATGGCTTCTTCTCTCTTTTTGGATCTCAATACAATGTTCTCCCCCTCTCTTGTGGAGAACTATTCGATGTAATCTTCTTTTTGCGGTGTGTTTGTTGAGACTGATGAATTGTGGGTTTATGATCAAGTCTATCTATGAATAATATTTGAATCTTCTCTGAATTATTCTACGTATGATTGGTTATCTTTGCAAGTCTCTTCGAATTATCAGTTTGGTTTGGCCTACTAGATTGATCTTTCTTGCAATGGAAGAAGTGCTTAACTTTGGGTTCAATCTTGTGGTGTCCTTTCCCGGTGACAGTAAGGGCAGTAAGGCACGTATTGTATTGTTGCCATCAAGGATAACAAGATGGGGTATTCTTCATATTGCATGAGTCTATCCCTCTACATCATGTCATCTTGCTTAAGGCGTTACTCTGTTTTTAACTTAATACTCTAGATGCATGTTGGATAGCGGTCGATGAGTGGAGTAATAGTAGTAGATGTAGGCAGGAGTCGGTCTACTTGTCTCGGACGTGATGCCTATATACATGATCATACCTAGATATTCTCATAACTATGCTCAATTCTGTCAATTTCTCAACAGTAATTTGTTCACCCACTGTAGAATACTTATGCTCTCGAGAGAAGCCACTAGTGAAACCTATGGCCCCCGGGTCTATCTTTATCATATTGATCTCCTACTACTTAGTTATTTCCTTTGCTATTTACTTTGCCTTTATTTTACTTTGCATCTTTTATCATAAAAATACCAAAAATATTATCTTATCATATCTATCAGATCTCACTCTCGTAAGTGGCCTTATAGGGATTGACAACCCCTATTTGCGTTGGTTGCGAGGATTTATTTGTTTTGTGCAGGTACAAGGGACTCGGGCATAGCCTCCTACTGGATTGATACCTTGGTTCTCAAAAACTGAGGGAGATACTTACGCTACTTTGCTGCATCATCCCTTTCCTCTTCGGGGAAAACTAACGCAGTGCTCAAGAGGTAGCAGCAGTTAAGGACCAGGAGAAGACATCTTTCATCCCTTCGTTTGGAGCCTTCTGCTATGTGTCTATGCCTTTTGGGCTTAAGAGCGCCCAGGCGACTTATCAGCGATGTGTGCAGAACTGTCTTCATGACCAGATTCGATGTAATGTTCATGCTTATGTGGATGATATAGTGGTTAAATCCAGAGTAAGGGAAACTCTAGTAGATGATCTGAAGGAGAATTTTGATAACCTCCGGATCTACAAGATGATGCTTAACCCGACAAAATGTGTGTTTGGAGTCCCCGCTGGCAAGCTTTTGGGTTTTTTGGTGTCTAACAAAGGCATTGAGGCTAACCCGGAGAAAATTAAGGCAATACCATCTTTAGCTAAGCCGACGTGTACCAATGACGTTTAAAGGCTAGCGGGTCGGGTTGCAGCTTTAAGACGGTTCATAAGCCGGCTAGGTGAGAAGGCTATGCCGGTATATCAGATGATGAAAAAGATGGATGACTTTGTCTGGAGTGACGCTGCTGATTCTACCTTTGAAGATCTAAAGAGGCAGCTCGCTGAGCCGCTGGTTCTGGCTGCTCCCATTGAGAAAGAGCCGGTGTTGTTATATGTGGCTGCTAACTCACGTGCTTTCAGTGTGGCTATTGTGGTGGAGCGCAAGGAGATTGGCAAGGAACATCTGGTTCAGCGGCCAGTTTACTACGTCAGTGAGGTGCTCATTGAATCTAAGAAAAGGTACCCACATTGGCAGAAGCTTGTTTATGGGGTGTTCATGGCAAGCCAGAAGCTCAAGCATTACTTCCAGGGTCACCCTATCACCGTGGTTAGCTCTGCTCCGTTAGGAGATATTATTCAAAATAGAGAAGCTACAGGATGAGTCGCCAAGTGAGCCATTGAACTTGGGTCTCATGGTTTAAAGTATGTGCCACGTACTGCGATCAAATCTCAAGCACTGGTCGATTTCATTAACGATTGGACGGAGTTGCAGACGCCTGAAAAGAAGCCAGACAACACATACTGGACGATTCATTTTGATGGGTCCAGACAGTTGGAAGGCTCGGGGGCTGGAGTTGTTTTAACTTCTCCTCGAGGTGACAAGTTTTGTTATGTGTTGCGATTAATGTTTCCTTGTACTAATAATGCAGCAGAGTACGAGGCTTTACTCCATGGCCTTTGAATGGCTAAAGAGATGAGTTTAAGCCGGGTACGGTGCCTTGGTGACTCAGATTTGGTGGCTCAGTAGGTGTCAGGCAAGTGGGACTCCAAGGACCCTCTCATGGCGGCTTATCACCGGGAAGTTGATGCTGTTGCCGGATATTTGAAAGGTTATCAGGTGGAGCACATTGACCGCAGAAAAAATGAAGCGGCTGATGCTTTAAGCCGGTTGGGATCTCAGCGTAAGCCGGTGCCACCTAACACTTTTCTAGATGTTCTGCATAACCCTTCTGTCAAATTTCCTACAGAGGAAGATTTGGCCGTTCCAAACCCGGAGGCACAGTTATTGGCGGCTCTTCATGTCATTCCAGATTGGACAGTACCGTATTTGGCTTACATGACCCGAGGTGAGTTGCCAGAGGATGAGACCTTGGCTCGACAGATAACCCGACGATCTAATTCAATGACAATTTCCAACGGTGAGTTGTATCATCGCAGCGTCACTGGAGCGTTTCAATGTTGTGTCTCTCCTGAAGAAGGTCAAGAAATTCTTCGTGAGATCCATGAAGGGGATTGTGGCCATCATGCCAGTTCAAAGTCTCTTGTGGCTAAAGCTTTTCGTCATGGTTTTTACTGGCTAACGGCTCACGCTGATGCAGAGGATCTGGTCAGTAGGTGTGATGGGTGTCAAAAATTTGCACGACGAGCGCACGTGCCGGCTCAAGAATTGCGGATGATTCCAATTACTTGGCCGTTTGCAGTCTGGGGGCTTGACATGCTTGGACCTTTTAAAAGATCCAAGGATAAAAAGACACATCTTTTGGTGGCAGTTGACAAATTTACAAAATGGGTTGAGGCAGAGCCGGTTAGTAAGTGTGATGCAGCCACGGCGGTTCAGTTCATGAAAAAGGTGATATTTCGTTTTGGCTTTCCACATAGCATTATAACTGACAATGGTACTAATCTGTCCAAAGGCGATATGGAGGAGTTTTGTCAACGTGAGCATATCCGGCTTGATGTTTCGTCAGTAGCTCACCCCCAATCCAATGGTCAAGCTGAGAGAGCAAATCAGGAAATCTTAAAAGGTCTCAAGTCCCGGCTTATGGTTCCTTTACAACGGACACCGGGTTGTTGGGTAGAGGAGTTACCCTCGGTGCTATGGAGTATCAATACCACTCCTAACAGGTCTACATGTTATACACCTTTCTTCATGGTTTACAGAGCAGAAGCAGTCTTGCCTAGTGACATCCGTCATGACTCGCCCCGTGTGGCGGCTTACGTTGAAGCTGATAATGAACAAGCCCTACATGATTCACTTGACTTGTTAGATGAAGAGAGAGATTTGGCAGCAGCCCGGTCAGCAATTTACCAACAAGACCTGCGCCGTTATCACGGCCGCTGGGTTAAGTCTAGAACCTTTCAAGAAGGTGACCTGGTGCTCCGGCTCATCCAGGATCACTCCGATACACACAAGCTACCCCCACCTTGGGAAGGACCCTTTGTGGTCAGCAAGAACCTAAACAACGGGTCATATTACCTTATCAACGTTCGAGAGCATAAAGACTCACGTAAGTCGGAGGAGGAGACCCGCCGGCCGTGGAATATTGCTCAGCTTCGGCCATACTATACTTGAGCCACCGTCTCTCACCATGTACATACTTTGATATGTTATGATAAGTAATAAAGCAGGACCTCTGTCCTTTTTCTCCTCAATGGTCATATATTTTTATTATTCTCATAAATCAAACAACCATTAGGGGGTTGATCGTATCCGAATCTAGATTAACCCTTTTGGTCCGGCTCATGATCGTATTCGAATCTAGCCGTAAACCTCATGGTCACTTGGGGGCTTCCTGTTCAAACATAGGTCGTATTCGAACCAAAGAGAACATAGCTGTCGTAACCCTCTTGATCGGCGCATAGCAAAACTCACTAGTGGGCTTCTTGTTGGGGAACGTTGCAGAAAACAAAATTTTCCTACGGTTTCACCAAGATCCATCTAGGAGTTCATCTAGCAACGAGTGATCGGATTGCATCTACATACCTTTGTAGATCACGCGCGGAAGCGTTCAAAGAACGGGGATGAGGAAGGCGTACTCGACGTGATCCAAATCACCGGAGATCCTAGCGCCGAACGGACGGCACCTCCGCGTTCAACACACGTACGGTCGGCGTAACGTCTCCTTCTTCTTGATCTAGCAAGGGGAAAGGAGAGGTTGAGGAAGATGGCTCCAACAGCAGCACGACGGCGTGGTGGTGGTGGAGCTGCAGTACTCCGGCAGGGCTTCACCAAGCACTATGGAGGAGGAGGATGTGTTGGAGAGGGAGAGGGAGGCACCAAAGGCGTGGATTGAGAGGCCCTCCTTCCCCCACTATATATAGGGAGCCTAGGGGGGGCGCCAGCCCTAGGAGATCCAATCTCCTAGGGGGCGGAGGCCAAGGGAGGAATCCCTCCTCCCCAAGGCACCTAGGAGGTGCCTTCCCCCTTTGGGACTCTTCCCTTCCTTATCTCTTGGCGCATGGGCCTCTTGGGGCTGGTGCCCTTGGCCCATATGGGCCAAGGCGCACCCCCCTACAGCCCATGTGGCCCCCCGGGGCAGGTGGCCCCACCCGGTGGACCCCCGGGACCCTTCCGGTGGTCCCGGTACAATACCGGTGACCCCGAAACTTGTCCCGATGGCCGAAATAGCACTTCCTATATATAATTCTTTACCTCCGGACCATTCCGGAACTCCTCGTGACGTCCGGGATCTCACCCGAGACTCCTAACAACATTCGGGTTACTGCATATACATATCCCTACAACCCTAGCGTCACCGAACCTTAAGTGTGTAGACCCTACGGGTTCGGGAGACATGTAGACATGACCGAGATCGCTCTCCGGTCAATAACCAACAGCGGGATCTGGATACCCATGTTGGCTCCCACATGCTCCTTGATGATCTCATCGGATGAACCACGATGTCGAGGATTCAAGCAACCCCGTATACAATTCCCTTTGTCAATCGGTATGTTACTTGCCCGAGATCCGATCGTCGGTATCCCAATACCTCGTTCAATCTCGTTACCGGCAAGTCACTTTACTCGTACCGTAATGCATGATCCCGTGACCAGACACTTGGTCACTTTGAGCTCATTATGATGATGCATTACCGAGTGGGCCCAGTGATACCTCTTCGTCATACGGAGTGACAAATCCCAGTCTTGATCCGTGTCAACCCAATAGACACTTTCGGAGATACCCGTAGTATACCTTTATAGTCACCCAGTTATGTTGTGATGTTTGGTACACCCAAAGCACTCCTACGGTATCCGGGAGTTACACGATTTCATGGTCTAAGGAAAAGATACTTGACATTGGAAAACTCTAGCAAACGAACTATACGATCTTATGCTATGTTTAGGATTGGGTCTTGTCCATCACATCATTCTCCTAATGATGTGATCCCGTTATCAATGACATCCAATGTCCATAGTCAGGAAACCATGACTATCTGTTGATCAACGAGCTAGTCAACTAGAGGCTTACTAGGGACATGTTGGTGTCTATTATTCACACATGTATTACGATTTCTGGATAACACAATTATAGCATGAATAAAAAACAATTATCATGAACAAGGAAATATAATAATAATGCTTTTATTATTGCCTCTAGGGCATATTTCCAACACTTCTTGATTGTATCCGAATCATAGCTTCACCCCTTTTGGGTCTGACTTGGATCGTATTCGAATCAGGGTCGTTAAAAACTGCTCAAGGTCATTTGGGGGCTTCCTGTTCAAACATAGGTCATATTCGAACCAAAGAGAACATAGCTGTCGGTACCCTCTTGATCGGCGCAACGCCAAAACCACTGGGGGCTACATGATCATATTTGAATCCTAGCTTAAACCCTTTGGTCCGGTTTACTGATCGTATTTGAATAAAAAGCCTCCAAATTACTCTAAATGCTTGATTTACATCATTTTGAAACATCCTATTTTGTTTTACTAGGATTTTTGTTGTCTCAAAGCTAACTACACGTATGGTTTCAATTTGAACCGGATTGGTTATTTGACACTGAGTTGCCAAGGGATAACAATCATCAGGCATATCAATGTATTGGCTTCTACAAACATTAGGGTCGTCAAGCTTATTGTCCGGGTCATATAAGCCAGCAAATCAGATTTAGAGAACATAGGTATGACATTGTTGTTCATAAACAGGCTTATCTGTATCTTTTCATTAATCAAAGGTTTTTTCACCCTTGTTTATCTTACATCTGGTCCTGTTTTTTACACCATGATGATTTCATAGTTAGGTATCGGGTGTTTTTGACCCGTCCAGCGATCAACTGCCAGGACAGTTTTTTATCTTTTGCATACAGGAACAAATTCAAACACTGCAGATGCGATCGCAGATATAATGCATATATTGACATCACGGGTAAAAGGTCATATGCAACATCCAATGCATGATGGCATAGGCAAAATATGCAGTTTTCAAACTAACCTATTACAAGGCACTGAGAGCCCAAAAGGTTAGACTGTTTTCTCTCTTAAGCAGGTCTTGAGCTAAAGGCTAGATCATTCAGATGGTTATAACTCCTCCCTTGCCGGCTCACCTCCCTTCACTGGTTGGAAGCTGGGATTGGACCAGTCAAAGCCGTTCAGAGCAATGAACTCAGCCTCATCGTCAATTAGGCCGGCCGGGTCAATTTTCGGGGCAAAAGTGTGTTGGCGAACCGGCGGGATAAGATCCGTCACTTTATAAGAGGGATTCGCCATCTTTTTATTCTCCATATCAAAAGTCGGCTGATATTTGTCGATGTTGGTCTCCTCGCCAAGAATGGTAGCCTGAGGACGAACTCCCCTCACACAGGCAATAAAATCATCTTGCTCAAACGGAGTCACGTCTTCCTTCATGGTAGGGTACCCCTTAGCCACATCCACCGGGTGTAAATCCGGCACCCAGGCTTTGGAGCGGCTCAGGGCAGTCAGGGCTCCGGCTCTGGCACAAGACCATTTGACCTCTTGAAATCTGGCGGGTAGGATCGCTAACTTCTTCGAAACATCACTCAAACGGTTGGGTCCTTGGTTGGTAGGGGAGATAGTAGCAAGTGCTTGTTGAGCACCAGTGTACAGTTGCTCCACCAAGGTATAAACCGCCTTCAGTTTTGTCACACTATTTTGACTCAGATTGTTACTCCGTGGACCTGTGAGTGTTTTAACAAAGGTTCAGCAGGCGGCTTATATTCTTGGTCAAAATAGAGTGTAAGTGACTAATGCAAATGACTCACCAAAGATTGCGGAGACCATTTGAGACACACGCTTTTTTAAGATGGTGAGATCTGTGGTAACCTCCTCGAGAGCCGCCTCTGCTGTTTCAGCATGTTGTATCAGCAAGGCCTTCTCATCAGCCCAGGATTTCCTCTTCGTATCCAAACCGGTCTTCAATTTTTCAGCTTCAGAGAGGCTCAACTGAAGTTTGGAGTCAGCAGTCTTTATTTTCGTTTGTTAATCCACCATCTGGGTCTTTGCATCCGTCAATTAAGGGCTCAATTTAGTAAGGGCGTTCTACAAACATGCACAGGTGTGTCAAAATTTAAATAAAAGTTATAATGATTAAAGTCCCAAGTGCTTTGCAACGCAACACCACTTGGCACTTGGGGGATAATGTCTGCCAAAGAAGTCAGGCTTAAAGCCCCAAGTATTTTACAAGTAACAACACTTGGCACTTGGTGGCTAATGCATGATCTTACGAAAGTTTTTTATATTGAGCTGGATTACACTATTTGGTTCAACTAATTCAAAACAGTTATGAAGTTAAGTACCGGCTCATTTGTGATAAATTGAGCCGGCCCTTGGGGACTACGGGTGAAAGTTAAGCTTTAAGAAAAATCTAAGGCAGAGTATCAACCTATATCACAAGTCTACATATCATTCAGATTCATCATAATTCGGAGATTTGGGGGCTGGCAGAGCATATATAAGATTCTGAAAGTCGGCGAACATACCTCATATTTCAGCTGAAGTTGCTTGACCATCTCAATTTCCGAGTCACGGCTAGAATGCACATGACCGAGGTAGCCAGACAGCATGTCACTAACGTTCAGAGAGTGTAATGAGAGACATCAAACCGCACCTTCTGCCTCTCTAAAGCTTCTTCCTTAGCAGAGTGCCGGGCCAGTACAGTGGGGTTGCCCGGCTCAACAAACCGACTACCAGTAATTAAGACATCATTGTCAGAAGTAGTCAGCGGGTTGGCGGAGCTAGATGGTTCAGTGATAGCCGGATTAAGAGTGGTTTCATCAACTGACGGCTCAGGAGGGTCCGATTGAACGTGGACAGCCGGGTCTTCTGGCGCTTCATATTGATCTGGAGGAGTTGGTACTGCCGGTTCAGGTGCAGGATCTTTCGGGTTTTCTGCTGGCTTAGTCACCTTAGCTTTCTTGGACTTTGCTTGACCGCTAAGAAATATTTTATGAGACAGTTAGTATAATAATGCAGTTTTTTAAGATGCAGAAGAAAGATGATTGTCCTTACCCAGGGGCAGTCTTGAAAGCCGGAAATTGAGTTTGTGACGAGTCGCCAGAAGAGCGAGAAACCTCCTGCAAAGGTAAAATAAAGTTAAGAAAATAAGGAAATAGATTCATGGATAAAAACAAAGGACAAAGGTGAAAGAAACCTCATTCTGGCATTTCCGAGGAGTTCTTTGTAAGTTGGTGGACGGTTCATTATCGTCATTAATCCGGGCCTGACGGCGGCTCTCATGTTACTGCAAAAACCTTACTTTCTGGGTTACCAGTCGAACTTTCTGTCTTGGCAAAGGAGCTGAGTCGGAGGAAATAGTTACCTCTTCTTCTACGCCCTGGCTGGCCCCCGTGTCATCCTAGTAATAGTCAGTGTCAATAAGGTTATTAAAAAACTGGCCAAGAGAGTCAAGGGCTACCTCCGACTCAGAAACATCCTCCAGCTGGAACATGTCAGATGCAGTCTTCTTCTTCTTGGGCTTCCGGGTCGTTCTCCTGGCGGCTATGGCAGCGGCTCTAGCCTTCTTGGCAGCTTCATGATCATACTTGGCCGTCCAGAAATCAGATTTGGCCTGTAAGCAAATAAACAGGTTAAAAATTCATGCAAGTATTTAAACTACTAAGGAAAACACAAAAAGAAAAGGTCAAGAGGTTTTACCTCTGGTGCCGGGTTAAGTTTGCAGAAGGGGTTTAATCCAACCTTACCGCAGTCCTCGTATTTGCCATTCACGAGGATGGTTGACATTGCAACAATGTCTTCTTCAGTCAATTGTACAGAGCTATAACGCAGAGAGTCATCTGGGCCTCCGCCATATTTATACATCAACTTGGATTGGCGGCTTAGAGGGATGACCCGCCAAGCAATCCAGCAACGGATCAGGTCAACTCCAGTTAAGCTGTTTCCCAATAAAGCTTGAATCCTTTTGATAGATGGGATAAGCTTCTTGTGTTCAGCGGTAGTAAGCTTGTCAGGGAGCACAAACTTAGAATCAAGACGCTTCGCGCGATAACCCGACAGTGGTTTTTCATCAGCTGGTGATATATCTTGGCAGTAGAACCAAGTTTGGTTCCAATCTTTAGGATGGCTCGGTAAGACCACTAAAGGAAAGACGGCACCCTGTCGGCGTTGAGTCGAGATTCCGGCAAGTTCCAAGCTAAGGCCATTGGTGCACTCATTCTGGCGGTTCAAGTAAAAGTACTCTCTGAAGAGCTCCACAATCTGTTCTTCTTGAAGATATACCTCACAAAGAACTTGAAAATTGCAGATATTGGATATAGAGTTGGGTCCAATATCTTGTGGATGAAGCTTGAAAAAATGCAGAACGTCTCGGAAGAACTTTGAGCCGGGTGGTGAGAAGCCCCGGTTCATGTGATCAGTGAAAACAATAACCTCACCGTATTTGGGCTGAGGCCATTCTTCATCCGGGTCAGGAGCACGATAAGACATAATATTTTTCTCTAGCAAAAATCCAATGGTGACAAATTCTTTCAAGGTATCCTCAGTAACTGTGGAAGGGACCCAATTGCAGACTGTTGGCACTTTTGACGGCATGATGAAAGAAGGGCAAGCTGAAAAGAAAGTAATTTGCCGGTTCAATTTATTGATGAAGTTACAGGTTCATGATTATAGTACAGATGAGTAATGTCGGCTTAAATAAGGGCTAATGATATATAAAGGAAAAATGTGCCGGAGTCATATGCCGCCATGACTAAAAATATTCAAAGGTTGCCTGAGTCAGAATTGGCTAAGTACTGAGATAAACAGGTTTCACAAGTGGTTGTTATTATTTTGGATCAAGATGGCTCAAAAAAGGGAAATAAATCTAGACCTAAAAACTAGCACAGAGGAGTTCATCAGTTCTAAGGAGACCTTTGTACAAGAAGAAATGGATCTGTTAGCCTCTGAAATGGATGTAAAACAACCACCGCATAGATTCTATATTTCTTTTAGATCAAAGGGGGTGTAGTGGAGAAGCTGCAAGGAATCTACGACGAACAACGAAGAACAGAAGAAAGAAACCTCACGAACCCTAATGTAGATCTATGAGGGTGAGAAAGCGAGAGCTTATGGATGCAGAGCTGCTGTGGAGGATCGCCGCCGTTCTCTGGATAGGCTCAGGGTGATGCAGCGGCCGGAGTTGAGGACGACGGTGCGCTGCGGCGGCGGCGGAGCTCGAGTGGCAGAGAAGTTGCGAGAGGAGGAAGAAGAAGAAAGAGGAAGGACCGGCCATGCCTATTTATAAGGGGATAAATGAATGGGCAAGCGCGAAAATCGAGGAAGACCGAAGTAATGATTATCCAGCTAAATGGATGCCTCGATTTTCAGAAAACATTTAAGATAAGGATCTGTTGAAGATGATGTCGGGGCATTTTTTCAAAATTTCTAAAGATGACGTCATCGCAGGTTACAGAACTTTTACAAAAGAGCAGAAGATGGATTTCGTCTATGTGTTGGAGATTGACAAGAACAAAGTTCAAGTCAACCTGGGGCCTAATGTTGGGAATATGACTACCAGGTATGACCCACCCAGGAGGGGCCGAGTCAATCTTCATGGTGGGTTATTTAAAGACGCCCAGCGAATATACAAAGAGATGGTTTAGTATAAGACTTGTAGTAGGCCCAAGCCCAGAGGCGTCTTAAGGCCCGTAATTGTAAACCGCCATGTATAAGTAAGACTTGTAAAGAAAGGCATGTAAAAGAAGTCACCGAGCCGGACACGTTGTATGAGCCGGCCGAGACTCTGTAGGCCGCCAGGCGTCCACCTGTGTATATAAGGGGACGACCCAGCGGCGGCTTAGGGCAAGAAAGAACAGATCGAGAGCCAAGCTACGTATTTCGCTCCTTGGTCATCGAAACCTAGCAATACCACAACAACTGGACTAGGCCTTACCTTCACCGCAAGGGACCGAGCCAGTATAAACCTCTCGTGTCCTTTGTCTCGACTAAACCCTTTAAGCTTCCTAGTTGCGATGGCTCCACGACTAAGTCCTTTCACTAGGACATCTCCCGTGACAATTCCACGACAGCCACCTTGGTCACATTGGTGTCAAACGCATGAACAAACTCCATGCAGATGGACTTTTGGAGTCTCTTGGTTATGAATCATTTGACACATGCGAACCATGCCTCACAGGAAAAATGACCAAGACTCCATTCTCCAGAACAATGGAGCGAGCAACCAACTTGTTGGAAATCATACATACTAATGTGTGCGGTCCAATGAGCGTTGAGGCTCGCGGTGGCTATCGTTATGTTCTCACCCTCACTAATGACTTAAGTAGATATGGGTATCTCTACTTAATGAAACACAAGTCTAAGACCTTTGAAAAGTTCAAGGAATTTCAGAGCGAGGTAGAGAATCAACGTGACAGGAAAATTAAGTTCTTACGATGTAATGGCCCGAGTCCAATGCGCCAGGTGTCTTCCAGTTATTCGCCGTCTTTGCCATGTCATTTGCTTGCGTGTTGCATTTTGCCATGTCATCATGTGCATTGCATCATCATGTTTTTCAAAACTTGCATCCGGCCTCTTTCTCCATTGTCCGTTTCGCCATCCGACACTCTCTCATACACCCGTTGCACCTCTCAGACCTTGTTTCGCAAGCGGGAGAAAAACATTCTCAGAATGGGCCGAGATTTGTCGAGTGGCCTTGGTATATTATCGGTAGACCGCCTGTCAAATTTCCTTCCATTTGAAGGTCGTTTGATGCCCCAATGGTTAACCATGTAACCGTGAAAACCCCTTCTCTTTGTAGCCCAGCACCCCCTCATAGCAGCCCACTAGCCCATCTAAACCCCCTCCATGCTCTTCGTCGTTGGATCACGATCGTGTGGGTGAAAATCGCATCTCATTTGGACTCTCCTAGCTCCCTCTACCTATAAATTCCCCTCCCCTGTCCAAAATCGCAGTCCAAACCGTACCTTCCCCTTCCTCGCGCCGCTGGACATGTCCACCCTCGTCGGACATGTCCAGCCGGCCGCATCGCGCGACCAATCCCATGATGCCACGTCAGCTGCGCCATCGCCCTCATCCAACCCCGTTGCGTGCCACGCGTCCAACACGCCTCCTCCTGCCGCCGCCAGACCCGCAGAGCCCATCTAGGGCCCGCTCAGCCTGGATATGCACTGCCGCAACCCGTGAGGGCCGGGGGGGCCCGCTCCCTGAACCCTAGCGCCGCATCGCCCTGCTCCCCAGCGCGCGCCGCCACCGTGTCGCGCCGCCGCCTCACTCCAGGAGGGCCGCCACCGCCTCCCACCTTGTCGGACTCTGTCGCATGCCGAACCCCTTCGCCTGCGCGCTCCGGCCGACTCGTTGGACCCCTCCACCTAGTCTGCTCGCCCCCACATGGACCTCGTCGGCAACCGAGGCCAACACCTCCATCAGGAGCTCGCCGCCACTCGCCGTGGTCGTTTCCGTGGCTGGATCCGGGATCCCCATGCCCGGATCTGTCCATTCCCGCCGGAGCCACCCTGCGCCGCCCCGTCTTCGCCTGCTCGCCGCCGGTGACAACCGCCGCCGCTGCCTTGCCATGGCCTCCTGCTCGTGTGGGAGCACGAGGAGGACGCCGACCAGGCACCCCGTCACCCTAGTGGGCCCCGCTCCGGCCCACCTCACCTCTTCAGATCTGGCCCAAGGCCCGGGGTGAGCGAGCCCCTCTATTCCTCGCCCAGTGCGTGACTTAATTTTTCTCCGCCCGTATGTTGTTTTTTTCACTAAGTCCCCAGAAAAACCATATTCATGTGTGCATCTTGTGAGGCTCATATCTCCATGCAAATTGCTTCGTTTTGCGTGTATGATATGTTAGAATGTTGATCTCAGAGTTCTCTTCATGTTAGTGTCATTTGCATGCATGTTAGGATGAATTATTCCATGTTAATACCTGTTGCAAGAGTGCTATATGATGTTAACTGCTGAAACTTATCGTGACTTCCTGTTTTGTCTTTTTCGTTGCATTTTATGTGTGCATCTTTTGTGCATCATGTCTACATGTTTTAGGAGCATATTCATGCCATCTTTATAGTGGTGCAGTCCATGTATTTTTATGTCCCTTGTGGTGACTACCACAAGCTTGTGAAGTGTGCTACTTAATGTTGCTGATTTCCGAGACTTGGTGAATTTTGCATTGTGTTGCTATGTAAACTTGAAGCTACCATCTATTCCATGCATATTTTGATGAAGTTCAGTAAGGGTGTTTTGATGTCCATATTATGATCTATCATGCCATGCATTTTGATACCTCATATATGTCCTGTAGCATATGTTTTCATTGCCATGAACATGCCTATATGATGTTCCAGTTTTCTGTTAACTTCATGATGCCATGTTGTGAGCTTGTTATTGATTGACCTATGCCTCTTTTGGTGATGCTCCAATTACATTTTTTGAAGTATGCTATGAGTACTTTGTCCAAATGCCAAGTTTGTTAATTTTGGACTTCATATGACCTCTATTCCATGCTTGCAAACATGCTATGCTGATGTTGTTGTTTAACACTTGCTGAAACTGTTATAACATTCAATATTGTCTTGATGGTTCCCACTAGTCCTTGAGTCACGTGAATATGATGTCTTGATGCTATTTTCTCCTTGTTATGTTTACTTTGATTCCATGCCCTGGGTTGTTAAGATAACTTGCTGTAGATTGTCTCTTTCTTGCTCCCAAGTTGCCATCATGCTAAATCTGTCATCCTGTTAACAACATGTTCCTTTTTGCACGAGTCATTGTGATTACTTCATGCTTCATATGAACTTGTGCCCATGGACTAAGTTGACTCATATAATGTCTAGTGCATGTCCATGCCTTTTGCATGTTTATTTAAGTTGCTATGCTTGCTGTTATGTGCCTCCAAAGTCAGCTTCATAATGTTATGTTTTGCATTCCTAGATTGCCTTTAAGTCTGAGAATCAGCTTATATCTTTTTGCATCTTGTCTTGTTGTTTTCCATTGATCTAGGGCTCATATGGAGATGCTTAGTAATAATGTTTGTCATGTTTAACCTGTACTTCAATGTCATGCTTTTGTTTACCATGTTCTTGCAGTATATCATCTTTGTTTCATGCCTCTAACATGTCAATATGTTATTCCTGCTCATATGTATGCCCTGTTTTTCACTAAGTCATAGTCTGTGTTATTAAGTTGCTTTTTGCATTGATCATCTTGGTTTAATCTTGATGCCATGAACCTGAACCTGAAATGTTATTTGAAGCATGTAACATGTACTTTGAGTGCATGTCAAATTTGTGCCCTTTGGATTCCTGTAGCATGTTGTTTCCTTGATTGCAAAGTGCCTAGTTGCTGTTTTGGGCAGATTGTGTTTGTATCTTGTTTGGAGTGTATGTGTTGAACCGTTGCTCCGTTTTGAGCATGATCTATATGAAACATGCTTGGTTTTGCATGTAGTTTCATGTTACATTGTTGCATCCATGTTTTGGAGAGCTTGTGATGTTGTTTGAATGCATTTTGCACTAATGACATGTTTAACTTGTTTTGCTCATATCTTCTAGGCCGTAGCTCCGAATTAAACGAACTTTATATGCAACTTGACTAGAAAACCGTGTAGATTATCTTGGTGCATTTTAACTTGATGTTTAATAAATTCAACATTGTGTTGTAATCAGATTTGGACCAATTTCAAAATTTGCATATGAGGGAATTGTTCTATGTTGACTCCAACCTCATTTAAAACTTGCTTTGATGTGTTGCTCTTGTATGCATCATCTCTTGCCATGAGTAGCATCATGTAGCCTTGTCATGCATCATACTTGGTTGAGCATCATGTTTTGTTTATGTGTTCTGTGTTTACCATGTTGTTTGCTTCTTTCCGGTTGTGCTCCTTCTCGATAGTTCCTATTTCGTTGTGACTGTGAGGATTCGTTCGACTACGTGGCTTCATCTTCTTCATGGACTCATTCTTCTTCCTAGCGGGATTTCAGGAAAGATGACCGTCACCTTGTATCTCACTACTATCTTTGCTATGCTAGTTGTCTTGATGCTATCGCTATGTCATGCTACGTACCACTTGTTTATCAAGCCTCCCAAATTGCCATGATAGCCTCTAACCTCTTTACCCCTCCTAGCAAACCGTTGTTTGGCTATGTTACCGCTTGCTCGGCCCCTCTTATAGTGTTGCTAGTTGCCAGTGTTTTGTTTCATTCTTGGGATATCACAATATCTCTTATTTAATTAATGCACCTATATACTTGGTAATGGGTGGAAGGCTCGGCCTTATGCCTGGTGTTTTGTTCCACTCTTGCCGCCCTAGTTTCCGTCATACGGGTGTTATGTTTCTTGATTTTGTGTCCCTAACACGATGAGGGGTATGGGACCCTCTTGACAGTTTGCTTTGAATAAAACTCCTCCAGCAAGGCCCAACATTGGTTTGACCATTTGCCTAATAACAACTAAAAAAACTTGCATAGGGACCGGCTAGCACCCGTGGACACTTAATCAACCCCCCGGGCCAGTGCTCCGCATGAGTGTTGGTCCAAATCGGGCAGACTGTGGGGCCGCCTAGGGGAAACCCAAGGTATTTGGTATATACCTATAGGCTGACCCATCCGGTGTACCCTGAGAACGAGACCGCGCAACTCCTATCAGGCTAGGTCGGTGCATCGAGAGGTCTTGCTGGACTAGTTTTACCATTGTCGAAATGTCTTATGCACTGGAATTCCGAGTCTGATCGGGTGTCCCGCGATGGAGGATTGTCTCCGTGCATCGTGAGCTTGTCATGGGCTAAGTTGGGACACCCCTGCAGGGGTTAAACTTTCGAGAGCTATGCCCGCGGTTATGTGGCAGATGGGAATTTGTTAATATCCGGTTGTAGAGGACTTGAAGTTTACTCAATTAAAATACACCAACCGCGTTGCGTATCCGTGATGGTCTCATTTCGGGGAAGTTCGAGAAGAGAACACGGTTGAGTTATGTTTGAACGTAAGTAGTTCAGGATCACTTCTTGATCATGTCTAGTTTGCGACCGTTTGCGTAGCTTCTCACCATACTTTGCTTAGCCGCTGCTGCAACCTCACCACTTTACCCCTTCCGTACCCTTTTAGTTTTGCTAGTCTTGATACCCATGGTAATGGGATTGCCGAGTCCTCGTGGCTGACAGATTACTATAACACCAGTTGCAGGTATAGGTTATGCGATGATCATGATGCGAGAGCGATGTTTAATGTTTTGGAGTTCTTGTTCTGCTTCTTCTTTGTTCGAGGGTGTCGTGGAATTGTCACGATAGATGTCCTAGTGTGAGGACTTAGTCGTGAGGCCAACGCATCTTTGTAGTAGCTTGAGAGGGGTTAAGCAGAATCAAGAGACGCAATACAAGACAAAAATTTAGACAACTTTGGGCCCCGGGAAACATCATCCGGTAATAGCCCTACATGATGTTTGTGCCTAGATCTCATTATGCTCATGAGAGAGTCGCCGCATAAGCCGGCTCCACCTTTGTGTCTAGCCCTAGAGATTGTTTTTTCTCCCTCTTGGGGTGCCCTGCCCCTCCTTATATATGTTGAAAGGGGCGGGTTACATGACTAGTCCTAGTAGGATTAGGATTAGCCTATTACAAGTGGAGTCCTAGTCTTGCTTCCCTTGTAGGAGAATATTCCGTATGCCTTTCCTCTTAAACCGGCCCACCTTTATATGAACCGGCATACTGGGCCTTGGGCCTTGTCGTCCGTCCGAAGCACCCGCCGGGCCACCAATGAGTCTTCAGGCTCATGAGTCATCACACCAATGAGCCGCCAGACACATGAGTTGCCAATCCTCTAGCGGTTACCAATGAAACATCAAGTCCGACCGGGTCATACCGTGGGGTATATCCCCAACATTAGCCCCCCAGTTTAATTTGGATTCATCCATGTTAAACTGATCTGCAATATAAACACAAGAGCAAATTTGACAGGTTGTGATCCGGGTTAAATATTCTTGTAAGCCGACACCTAATCATCCTTAAGTCCTTGTCATTTTCACCTTCTAGAAAATCCGGGTCAATAGGCCAGCTTCATAATCAACTTGCTTGTAGAAGAAACTTTGTAAATAAATAATCCATTTGATTCGGCCTTCAATGTTCTGACTTGACAAAAATATTGGTTCTGAAATATTCAACTGATATTCAGCCGGCTTGTAGATCTTGCTGAGCTATGACTTCCAAAATCGCCGGGTTATAAAAACTGATAATTTCGGGTTATGATTGTTGCCAACGCCGGGTCATGATTGTTTACTCAAAACTGAGAATTTGAAGATTTTTTCTCCCTTATATCCATATTACATGTAGCCCCCAAGTCTTGAGCAGAACAAAGTGATGGCTTTAAAACTTGCTTCAATATAAATATTGCCACTTTGAAGAAATCCATGTTGTTCATCTCAGTCACAAGTAAATACCGAATACTCCATATACATAGCCCCCAAGTGCCGGGTTGTCATGCTTGCAGCAACCTGGGACTTGTAATTGGCTGATGCTCATAAAATTTTCAACCAGTGTCGCACCCAAGGGCCGGGTCACTATGCAATAATGAGCAGGGACTTTGTAGATATGATCATGTAGATTTTGAGCAGCAACGTGTAGCCCCCAAGGGCCAGCTTAGTAAGATAATACCGAGCTGGGACTTTATATACTTCATTGACAATAATATCATATGATGTAACCCCCATCATGGGGCTTGAACCCATGTCCACATGGTTAAGATCCTTGTGCTTTATCAACTGAGAAGTGGATCCTTCAATATAATGGACTGAGGCTTGTGTACCTTGAATTTTTGACAGGAGCAATTGGTAGCCCCCAAGGGCCGGCTCATTATGATGTGATGAGTCGGGTCTTCAATAATAAGGCCAGTAAAAAATGACTTTGCATTAGCCCCCAAGTGCCATGGTGCATGCTGGCAGTGACATGGGACTTGCATATTTGATGTAATCTCAACTTGAATAATATAGCCCCCAAGTGCCGGGTCGTAAGCCTGCAACGACTCGAGACTATTCCTTCCATTGTAGAATAAATTATATCCATTGATAAAATAATATCCATTGCGCTGAAGCGACTTTGAAAACCTCAATCGTAATATTGGTTATTGATAACCATAATAAAAATCCAGCCATGTTGGCTATTAAAGATTTGAATAATATAACCCGGTTTGAAAAACCGGTTCCTGTGATATTGAATCGTACTGCCGGTTTAGGATACCTGTGCAGTAAGGGTGATAACCCAATCTTTAGAAGCCAAGAACTCCCAAATGTTTATGACTGCCATATATGGCGACTTATCATCCGAAATCAAGCCGGGTTAATCGAAACCACACTTATACTTAGATTTGAACAAAAAAGTCCCAAGACAAAACCAAAGATTGTTTGCAAAAACTTAAACCTAATAAAAATCGAGGTTTCTGATTCAAATACAATCAGTAAACCATTCCAAAGGGGTTAAGCTAGGATTCTAATACGATCATGTAGCCCCCAGTGGCTTTGGCGTTGCGCCGATCAAGAGGGTACCGACAGCTATGTTCTCTTTCGTTTGAATACGACCTATGTTTGAACAGGAAGCCCCCAAATGACCTTGAGAGGTTTTTAACGACCCTGATTCGAATACGATCCAAGTCGGACCCAAAAGGGGTTAAGCTATGACTCGAATACGATCAAGAAGCCCCCTGGAGTGTTTGGCAGTGTGTCGATCAAGAGGGTACCGACAGCTATGTTCTCTTTGGTTCGAATACGACCTATGCTTGAACAGGAAGCCCCTAAGTGACCATATAAATTTTGGCATCGCGCCGATCAAGAGGGTATCGACAGCTATGCTCGATGAGCAGGAAGCCCCCCGAGTGACCATAATAAGGTAAGTCGTAAGGCAGGATACCCACGTTTGAACCGCGCATCATGACAGCAAGTTCTCTTTGGCAACCTTTAATTTTTTTGAGAACTTGAATCTTACGAGAGATTAATTCTTTTTGAACCGGAACTTTAAAACGGATTTAAAAGCTTCCAAAACTTTTTGGGAGACAGATTGTCCTTGAGCCAGATGTTTGAACTGTATTTGAGAGCTTAAAAGCTTTGTAAAAGACAAATTTACCTTGAGCTGGATGTTTGAACCGGATTTGAGAGCTTAAAAGCTTTGTAAGAGACAAATTTACCTTGAGACGAATGTTTGAACCGGATTTGAGAGCTTAAAAGCTTTGTGGGAGAGAGATGTCTCCTAAACCGGAACCTTTATTTTGAACCGACAATTTTCTAACGGCCTTTAAATTTTCATCAATATGGCGGCGTCCTCCGGAACCGGGTTATCATTCCCTCCAATGACCCGGAGTTCTCGAGTCATGTCATTGTAGCCCCCGAGTCTTAAGACTACTCAAGGAGTTGGCTTGAGACTCTCCATATTTGACCGTGATATAAACCGGTATGAGTCCTTCAACTGCGCAATGATATAATAACCCCATCCTACATTGGAGAACTTACAAGCCAGAATAATTGCTCTTTTAAAGAAAACAATATAACATATATGATGGATGGATTTCATCTGATATGTTAGGCCGGTAGTTATCCACCGCGGAGTTGATGATTACCACGGTGAAGCTGAAATCAATCGCAGTTGAGCTGGCCGCGGTAGAAGACGGAGGAGTCGTCCATGGTGTTGTAAGCCAGCGTTGATGGGCGAGTCAATCACAGCCATGTTAAGCCGACGCGGATGGAAGACTCGGCCACGGGCGTTGTAAGCCATCACAGACTGGAGAGTCGACGGCGGGCGTTGTAAGCCAGCGCGGACGGACGTCGGTGCAGAAAGACGCTAGCAGCATGCTCTCCGTATCCATGGCATGATAATTATTCTTATAATGAATAATTTTCCTGCATAAAGATATCACAGTCGAGAATAATTGTTCTCAAAAGAGTAAAAAGTATTAATAAAAATTGACCAGATGGATTCCACCCGATTCGTACCGATGGGAGATAATTCGTGTACACCATCCGTGGGTCACCTCCAGCAATTTCAACGGCAATTTAGCATCTCTTCCAAGGCGGTGATAGAGGCGGCGGCGACTCGCAGTGATTGCGCGGCGGTTTAGAATAAGGTCGGCCTGCGGTGACTTAGTACAAGGTCGCGACGGCGAAGACCGGCGGAGACTGGCGGTGGCGGCGTTTGAAACGCGACCACATCGGAGCCGGAGTCGGGCGGCTCGGAATAAACCCATTGTTCAAAGCATCCAAAAGACTGACGCATGTCGTCACATTGACTCTACATCCCTTAGACGAGTTTCTTCAAATATTTGGTATGTCGCCATTGCTCTGTTTGCATAGCACATACCCTCTATGAGAGCATTGAAACGTGCAAAGTCAGCCATTGCTGCGGCAGTCGGGAGTAGGTGCCGCAACGTGGACTCGCCGGCGAGAGAGGAGAGCACTGGGAGCGAGCTCAGGGGCAATGGCACGGGGCCATGGCGGCTTGGAGGCTGTCTCGTGGTAGAGAGGCGGCCCTGTACAGGGCGGTGCAAGACGGTTTCAGGGCCAGTTCAGCCCGCACGAGGCGAAGCGGCATCTTGGCGCGGAGGCGGTCGGCGGTGTGCAGTCGACTCGGCGTGCGACAGCTGAGGCGGCCGGGGCAGCAAGACCCGGCGGGGGCACCGCAACGTGACGAAGCCAGCGGGCGGCTCATCGTAAGAGCGATGCGAGGCCATGGCGGCTCAACATCAGCGGTCGAGGAGGCCGTCGGCAAAGCAGCTCTGCGGCAGAGGCTGCGGCAAGGGGAGCCACGGCGGGGCCGACGGCTCAGGACGTGCACGAGGGGCGCCGGCGGCCCGAGGTACGACGACAGCAGGCCACTCGACGCGGGGTGGAGACGGCGTTGTGGCGCAGGAAGATCTTCGACCCGGCGCTGCTACAGGAGAAAACGCAGCTGCACGGGACCAACAGCAGCAGCAGGCGGAGGCAAGGCAAGCCGGGTCGCGTGCAGCGACTCACCGCGGAGATGAGAGAGCAGCAGAGGCGGGAAAACGCCGGGCATCACAGGCTCGTGGAGGCGGCACGCAGAGGTGTGAACACCGCCGGAGGCCGGCCGCGGGACAAGGCCGTAGCTGAGATAGCGGCAAGGTGGTTCTTTGGTGACACAGAGGAGGCCGGACCGCTCGAAGCAGACGGCTCAAGACGGCGGGTTGAAGCAGCGGTAACCGCGGCGGCTCGGACAAAAGGCGTGGCGGCACGGTCCAAATCGAGGCTAAGGCGGGGTCGGCTTGAGATGCGGCGGCGCAGGTGGTCGGCCGTGGAGGCGCGGGCTGCGATGGCGGCACAGAGCGAGGCCGAGCCGTCGTCGCTCGGAACGGCGCGAGGCGAGCCATGGCGCAGAGGCACGGCGATTCCAGCGAGGCCCGAGTCCATGCCCACGTCCTCCTCCGGGTCGTTTTTTTGATGAATCCAAGTCCGTGTAGCAAATGAATAGTGCAAATTGACTTGCACGACTCGGTCTTTACGCCAGGGAATAGTACTCCATCGAGTTTGATTGGACAATTTTGCCTTTACATAGAAAAATATCAACGCAAAACGCCTTGGTGTTGCCTGTTGCCACGATTTATCTTGGGAGTAAATTGCACTGGGTCAGTAACTTGATGCAGCGTCTGGATCTTAACACCACAGAGGAAAGTAGATCTCCAAATTGGATTTGGATACGGACGACGGAGCCATCAAAACCTGTCGGTCTCGGCGACTTGTCTCTCATATCGATTGATTTTGGATGCGAGACGTCGACCTGCGGCGGCAGTGGAAATTAACCCGGCCTCAACGGATCATCTGTCTCTTGATCTCGAAACCTTGTACTGTAACCTTTAAATTTAATTATGACTTTTATCGCCAAACCATCTTTTCTTCATCTGGTCAATCGCGAGCTTCCCGAAACCTTGGGAAGGATTCCTTCAAGAACTCAACACCACCGTGCGCTTGCCCCATGATGGGCGCCAACTGTCGTGGAATTGTCACGGCGGATGTACTAGTGTGAGGACTTAGTCGTGAGGCCAACTCATCTTTGTAGTAGCTTGAGAGGGGTTAAGCGGAATCGAGAGACGCAATACAAGACAAAGATTTAGACAGCTTCGGACCCCGTGAAACATCATCCGGTAATAGCCCTAGATGCTGTTTGTAGCTAGATCTCATTATGCTCATGATAGAGTCGTCGCATAACCCGGCTCCTCTTTTGTGTCTATCCCTAGAAATTGTTTTTTCTCCCTATTGGGGTGCCCTGCTCCTCCTTATATATGTTGAAAGGGGTGGGTTACATGACTAGTCCTAGTAGGATTAGGATTAGCCTATTACAAGTGGAGTCCTAGTCTTGCTTCCTTTGTAGGAGAATATTCCTTATGCCTTTCCTCTTAAACCGGCCCACCTTTATATGAACCGGCATACTGGGCCTTGGGCCTTGTCATCCGTCTGAAGCACCCGCCGGGTCACCAATGAGGCTTCAGGCTCGTGAGTCGTCACATCAGTGAGCCTCTAGACACGTGAGTCGCCAATCCTCTGGCGGTTACCAATGAAACATCAAGTCCGCCCGGGTCATACCGCAGGGTATATCCCCGATAGAGGGATAGGTTCCTGGTCGTCAGCCTGGGCTAGCAGGGTGGATGTCATTTGAGCTTTTGTTTGTGTTTCATCCGTAGTCGGATGTTGATTTATGTAAGTTGTATTGATGTATTCTTGCGACATTTGTATGCCTTGTATGTATCCCCATCTTCTGTGTAATGGATCGATGTAATGATATCCACCTTGCAAAAGCGTGTCAATATCCGGCTCTATCCTTGGTGGGACCTTCGAGTCTCTTTAGGATAGTGTCGCATATTGGGCCTGACATACGATTAGATCATGGAGGAGAATACTTGAGTCACGAGTTTGGCACGCACTTAAGGAAATGTGGGGCTGTTTCACAACTCACACCGCATGGAACACCTCAGCATAATGGTCTGTCCGAATGTCGTAATCGCACTGTATTGGATATGGTGCGATCTATGATGTCTCTTACCAATCTACTGCTATCATTTTGGGGTTGTGCTTTAGAGACTGCCGCATTCACTTTAAATAGGGCACCATCTAAATCCGTTGAGACGACACCGTATGAATTATGGCTTGGGAAGAAACCTAAGTTGTCATTTCTAAAAGTTTGGGCATGCGATGCTTATGCCAAGAAACTTCAACCTGAAAAGCTCAAACCCAAATCGGAAAAATGTGTCTTCATAGGATACCCTAAGGAAACTATTAGGTATACTTTTTATCTCAGATCCGAAGGCAAGATCTTTGTTGCCAAGAATGGATCCTTTCTGGAGAAAGAGTTTCTCTCGAAAGATGTAAGTGGGAGGAAAGTAGAACTTGATGAGGTACTCCTTCTTGAACCGGAGAATAGCGCAGCTCAGGAAGATGTTTCTGTGGTGCCTGCACCGACTAGAGAGGAAGTTAATAATGATGATCATGAAACTTTGGATCAAGTTGCTACTGAACTTAGTAGGTCCACAAGGACACGTTCTGCAGCAGAGTGGTATGGCATCCCTATCCTCGAAATCATGTTGTTAGAAAACGGTGAACCTTCGAACTATGAAGAAGTGATGGCATGCCCGGATTCCAACAAATGGCTTGAAGCCATGAAATCCGAGATAGGATCCATCTATGAAAACAAAGTATGGACTTTGACAGACTTGCCCGATGATCGGTAAGCCATACAAAATAAGTAAATCTTTAAGAAGAAGACTAACGCGGATCATAATGTGACCGTCTATAAGGCTCGGCTTGTCGCTAAGGGTTATCGACAAGTTCAAGGGGTTGACTATGATGAGACCTTCTCACCCGTAGCGAAGCTGAAGTCCGTCCGAATCATGTTAGCAATTGCCGCATTTTATAATTATGAGATATGGCAAATGGACGTCAAAACGGCATTCCTAAACGGTTTCCTTAAGGAAGAATTGTATATGATGCAGCCGGAATGTTTTATCGATCCTAAGAATGATGACAAGGTATGCAAGTGATGTCGCTTGAAGCTACGTCGGTATTTCCCCAAAGAGTAAGGGATGATGCAGCATAGCGGCCGTAGGTATTTCCCTCAGATATGAAACTAAGGTTATCGAACCAGTAGGAGAACGAAGCAACACAGCGTAAACAGCCCCTGCACACAGATAACAAATCCTCGCAACCCGACGTGTTAAAGGGGTTGTCAATCCCTTTCGGGGTACGACGCCTCAAGTGGCAAACGGACGTGAGATAAATTTGTAGTAAATTGATAGATCGAACGCTAAATAAAATAAAGAAAGCAAAATTGCAGCAAGGTATTTTTTATTTTAGTTTAATAGATCTGAAAATAAATGCAAGAGAAAAGTAGATCGCAAAGGCAAATATATGAGAAAGAAGACCTCGGGCCGTAGGTTTCACTAGTGGCTTCTCTCGAGAAAAATAGCAAACGGTGGGTGAACAAATTACTGTTGGCAATTGATAGAACTTCAAATAATTATGACGATATCCAGGCAATGATCATTATATAGGCATCACGTCCAAGATTAGTAGACCGACTCCTGCCTGTATCTACTACTATTACTCCACACATCAACCGCTATCCAACATGCATCTAGTGTATTAAGTTCATGGAGAAACAGAGTAATGCAATAAGAACGATGACATGCTGCAGACAAGATCTATCTATGTAGAGATAGACCCCATCATTTTATCCTTAGTAGCAACGATACATACGTGTCGTTTCCCTTTCTGTCACTGGGATCAAGCACCGTAAGATCGAACCCACTACAAAGCACCTCTTCCCATTGCAAGATAAATAGATCAAGTTGGCCAAACAAAACCCAAATATCGGAGAAGAATTACGAGGCTATAAGAAATCATGCATATAAGAGATTAAAGAAACTCAAATAACTTTCATGGATATAAAAAGATATAACTGGTCATAAACTCAAAGTTCATCAGATCCCAACAAACACACCGCAAAAAGAGTTACATCATATGGATCTCCAAGAGACCATTGTATTGAGAATCAAGAGAGAGATATGAAGCCATCTAGCTACTAACTACGGACCCAAAGGTCTACAAAGAACTACTCACGCATCATCAGAGAGGCACCAATGAAGGTGGTGAACCCCATCCGAGATTGTAACGCCCCGTGACCGATGTGCCAGGTGTCCAGTTATTCGCTGTTGTTGCCTTGTCATTTGCTTGCGTGTTGCATCTTTCATGCCATCATGTGCATTGTGTGTTTTTCATACATATTAAGTTGTTGCATGTTCCATGCATGATTCTTGCTTCATCACCTTCTCCTTCCCTCCACTTCCTTCTTTTGGCAAGTGTCACGTTCCCTTCTCTTTTAATGTTCATCTTTGCCTCAATATTCTAACACCATGTACCTAGCCTCTCTGTCAAATTTCATCTCTTTTGAAATTGTTTTGGTTAGGGTTTAAAATGGTTCAAGTTTGAATTTAATTCAAACTTGAATTATTTTTACTTCCTTTAAAATCTCCAAACCAATTTTGTTAAATAGAGCACATTTTCAGGATCATGAATATATTTTTATATTTCTCTAGCTCCTCTCCTTTCCCCCCTGCTTTTTCCTTTTTGTATTTCTGTCTGAAGAAATAGAAAAGCAGCGGCATCAGCTACCTGGGCCTCGGCCACCCGGCCGGCCCATTAGCTCAGCCAGCGCCGGCCCATCCCTCTCCTAAGGCCCGGCCGCCCCATTCCCACCTAAACCTAGCCCGAGCCCCTCGCGCAACCCCCTCCTCTCGGTCTCCCTCGCGCCGCCAGGAGACAGCGAGCGCGCTGCCCGATCCATCTACCTCTAGATCCCTCCCTCTCTCGCTGTCTTCCCTTCCCCCTTCGTCCTCCTCGTGCGCCGCACCTCCTACCCCGAGCGCCGCTCCATGGAGCCGCCTTCTCCACTCCGGTGAGGTCGCCGCCGCGCCATCTCACCTCCTCCCCGTCTCCAGCAAGGCCGCCGCGCCAAGTCCTTGAAGCCACGCCTGTCGCCCTTCTCCCCTCGCGCCGGCGACCCGAAGCGCCGCGTCTCCGACCGCTCTCCTGCAGCAAGCGCCTCCACCGTCGCTGCCTCGCCGTCACCATGCCAGGAGCCTTGCGCGCCCGGAAGCCGCCGCCCGCACCTCGCCTGCGACTTCTCCGCGCCGGCGACCTCCATCGAGTCCTCCTGCTTCGTCCGGCCGCCGCGCCACCATGCTCCAGCGCTGCCTCGAGCTCATCTTCCTCGACCTCCATGCCGTCCCGCAGCTCCCTCGCCCCGCTCGATCTGGACGCGGGATCCCGAGCGCCTCGACCCGCTGCCTGCTTGCCGGAGCAGCAACAGCAGCCCCATGCACTGCCCGGGCCTCCCTTGCATCCTCCTCACCGCTGAACCGGCCTCCTCTCCATCTCCTCTGCGCCCATGGGCCTCGACGCCCTTGTTGCTGCGGCTGCTAGACCACCACAGTGCCATCAGGAAGACTCTGGCCACCACCGAGAACCCCCGGACCTGTCAAGACGTGTACACGGAGACCCAAGTCAGGAGACTACCGATGGCCCTCCAAGTTCAACAAATCGTCGACATCGGAGTACCACTACTTCAACAGGTGTACAACTACGCGGTTTCGCTGAGTACCCCTTCGGATTCGTCGAGTTCGACTACCCCGCAAGAACCAGAGCGCCAAGTACCTCTACCGCCGTTTTCGGAACCGCTAAGAACGGCAAGTACCTCAGCAAGTACCTTGACACCCGATGCATAGAACAACTACCGTCGCCAACGACCCAAGTACCACTACCGTCGATCCTAGAAGACTCCGTGGACGTCAAGATCCTCGCCGTGACCTCGAACATCTACGGAATGTGCACGACTACAAAATGGGTACCACTACCGTTGCCAAAGACCCGTGTAACTGTATCGTCAAGTTCGACTACCGCCACGTGAACAACTACTTCCACTACCGCCGTTGCGAGAACGTCTACTTCCCTCTACGAACTCGTTCCGCCCGAAACACATGCTTCGAAGGTATACCACCGAAACGAGCTTCCGAGAATGAATGCATGTTGTATGAGATGCTCATGTTCGAACCGTGTCCGACTTGTCATTGCACGTTCCTCCTTGGTTGCCAGGCCGTCGACCCATGGGTAACCCGGTATCCGGGATCACCCCCACCATCCTCGCATGATCCGCTCATCCACATTTTCTCTTGCACCGACATCTCAATGAGTTGTCGGATCACCCGGAATGTTGTCGTGGCACCATTTCCATTGTAGTTGCCGTGGCACCCCTTTTGTTCCACCATGGCGACCAAATGCTTCATAATACTCTTGTCAAACTTTTAATAAAAAATGCATAAACTTGCACATGTCATCCGCATCATGTTAAAAACATCAAGGATGTTTAAAGTTGTTGTTTGTATTAATTTGCTAAATGCATATGGGGGTTTACCGGATTTGTTGTTTGTTATATCCGGCCCCATTTAAATGGTTTATTTGGTATATTTTTGTTATGCTTCACTTCTTGCCATGTTTAACAACATTTAATTTGTTGAGTACCTAATCGGGAGAGAACTAAATAATTAATGTGGTGTTCCGTCAATATGCAACGGAGTTGCATATTGAGCTCCACTTAATTTGTAGTATTGTTTGTGCCCTTTGCCATGCCATGCTTCATTTAACCGGACATGCATCATACTTGATTGTGCATCATGCCATGATTATGTGGTGGTTGTTTACTATGTTGTTTGCTTCTTTCCGGTGTTGCTTCTTCGGGTTAGTTCCGATAACGTCGCGTTTGTGAGGATCCGTTCGACTTCGTCCGTTTGTCTTCTTCATGGACTCGTTCTTCTTCCTTGCGGGATCTCAGGCAAGATGACCATACCCTCGAAATCACTTCTATCTTTGCTTGCTTAGTTGCTCTCTCTTTTGCTATGCCTATGCTGCGATACCTACCACTTGCTTATCATGCCTCCCATATTGTTAAGCCAAGCCTCTAACCCACCTTGTCCTAGCAACCGTTGTTTGGCTATGTTACCGCTTTGCTCAGCCCCTCTTATAGCGTTGTTAGTTGTAGGTGAAGATTGAAGTTTGTTCCTTGTTGGAACATGGAGATCGTTCCTTGTTGGAACATTGTTTACTTGTTGGGATATCACAATATATCTTATTTAATTAATGCATCTATATACTTGGTAAAGGGTGGAAGGCTTGGCCTTATGCCTAGTGTTTTGTTCCACTCTTGCCGCCCTAGTTTCCGTCATATCGGTGTTATGTTCCCGGATTTTGCGTTCCTTACACGGTTGGGTTATAATGGGAACCCCTTGACAGTTCTCCTTGAATAAAACTCCTCCAGCAAGGCCCAACATTGGTTTTACCATTTGCCACCTAGCCTTTTCTTTCCCTTGAGTCGGCCGGCTCAAGGGTCATCTTTATTTAAACCCCCGGGCCAGTGCTTCCTCTGAGTGTTGGTCCAACCCAGAGCACCGTGCAGGGCCATCCCTTGGCAACTTGGGTTACGTTGGCTCCCGTACGCTTAGCTTATTCGGTGTGCCCTGAAAACGAGATATGTGCAGCTCCTATCGGGATTTGTCGGCACATCGGGTGGTCTTGCTGGACTTGTTTCACCATTGTCGAGGATGTCTTGTAACCGGGATTCCGAGTCTGATCGGGTCTTCCCGCTAGAAGGAATATCCTTCGTTGACCGTGAGAGCTTGTGATGGGCTAAGTTGGGACACCCCTGCAGGGATTTGAACTTTCGAAAGCCATGCCCGCGGTTATGGGCAGATGGGAATTTGTTAATGTCCGGTTGTAGAAAACCTGAAGTTGACCTTAATTAAAATACATCAACCGCGTGTGTAACCGTGATGGTCTCTTCTTGGCGGAGTCCGGGAAGTGAACACGGTGTTGGAGTTATGTTTGACGTAGGTTGTTCTAGGATCACTTCTTGATCATAGTTTTATCGACCGTGCCTTGCCCTCTCTTCTCGCTCTCATTTGCGTATGTTAGCCACCATATATGCTAGTCGCTTGCTGCAGCTCCACCTCATACCTTTACCTTACCCATAAGCTTAAATAGTCTTGATCGCGAGGGTGTGAGATTGCTGAGTCCCCGTGACTCACAGATACTTCCAAAACCAGCTTGCAGGTGCCGAGGTTACCGTGCAGATGACGCAACCAAGCTCAGGAGGAGCTCGATGAAGATCTTGCCCTTTGTGTTGTTTCGTTTTAGTTGATCAGTAGTGGAGCCCAGTTGGGGTCGATCAGGGACCTTGTCACATTTGGGGTTCTTCTTTTATTTTGGTTCCGTAGTCGGACCTTGAGTGTATTTGGATGATGTAATGCTTTATTCATGTATTGTGTGAAGTGGCGATTGTAAGCCAACTATGTATCTCTTTCCCCTATTATATTACATGGGTTGTGTGAAGATTACCTCACTTGTGACATTGCTTTCAATGCGGTTATGCCTCTAAGTCGTGCTTCGACATGTGGGATATATAGCCGCATCGAGGGCGTTACAAGTTGGTAATCAGAGCCTTCCCCGACCTTAGGAGCCCCCACTGCTTGATCGAATTAGCTGACGAGTTGAGTCTAGAAAAATGTTTTGAGTCATTTAGTTTACTCCCCAGTCCCTTTGTCGCTCTGGTGAGGCATCCTGACGTAGAGTTTTGACTCTTCTCTTCTCAAATTTTCACTAAATTTTTTTTAGGATCACGCGGGTATTTTGGAATCGTCCCGATGGTTTTGTGACGAGAACATTGTTCTTGGTGCCTCCTGTCATTTAGGGGTTGTGGCAGTGTCCCGGGGAGTTGAGCTCCGAGGTGTTGTCATCACAATTTTATCGTTGCAGTTCTGGAATACCTGAATTTAGTTTCGCCGACATCGAAAATCTCTTTTATGCAGTTGTTGGTGAGATAACCTCGATGCCACCCAGTACTGGGGCGGGAGTTCGGGAGTATTGCCATAACTCGTATAACGGATGCTTTTCGAATGTTGAGGTAGACGATTTCTGAAGGTTTGGTTATGTGTTGAAGGATGGATACAGTTGGATGTAGGATTTGCTAGTTTTGGGTGAGATATTATGCTTCTCCTGTATCCCCATCACCTGATTGCATAACCGGAAAGGTTCGAGAGTTTATAAGTGGGAATTCAAGTAGCTCTTAGGATATCTTTCCGATAGATGTATGATATGAAATTGGGGTTCGACGTCTAGTGGTCCGCCTATCCACGGTTGGTTTTACAGTGGTCTCGTTGTGTCTTAAAGAGTCCTTGGCTATGCTGACTCGGGGAAGCTTCGTATGTCATGTGCACTGCCTTGTACATGATGGTGTTGTACGATCGAGCCCGTGTAGGCCCCACCACGAAAACTTCGGACGAAATCTCTATCATATGTTTGTTCCGGCTTATTTTGCAAGCCAATACTTGTTTTATTTTGAGTTGTGGTATTCGAGTTGCTTCGAAGTCAAATGTTGATTCCATACCTTCTCCTAAGCGGTGTTCTCATATTTCTATCTGGATACTAATCCTTCTCGATCACCAAGTGTGTCATGTCAATCCTTTTTAACCGATGTGCTTCTCTTCAAGTGGATCCGATCATTGCAACATCCGCAAGATCAAGTATCAGTTCTTCTCACCGGTGCTCATTTCATTCGTCCCAAGCTGCCTTTGTTTTCCCTCCCTCCCACCCTTTTTCTTCGAGGACTCGAATTTCTTAATCAACTATCCATTTTACTCATGTGAAGTCTCTCCATTCTTTTCAATCAATATCCTTATCCGGTGATTCTCATGAAGATTCTAACGGAGATTCAAGTTCGTCACTCTTCACTCATTTTCTTCTCCGGTGGATGCAAATCAAGCTTTCGGTGTTGATCTCATATCCCTTTTTCCTTGTTTCAAATACCTTCTCATACCGGTGCACCTCATAATAATTCACTTCTCGCTATTCATTTGTTCGGGAGTGCTGAAGATATCTCAGAAGGCTCGTCTTGTCTTTCAAGAGCAGTTCAACCTATTTCGAGGTTGTTATCTCATTCTAGCCATTTAAATCTTACCGGTGCTTTCTCTCTTTTGAATCGTTCTACGGTGTTTCTTTTGAGTGGGCCCTAACCCATAGGTCTTTTCCCAGGATCTTACCTGACTCTTCTCTTTTCCCGGCGTTACTCTCAAATTCTTTTCCATGTTTGACATAAGAATGAATTATCATTAGTCTTATGTATTTCTCCAAGATCTTTCAAATTATTTTCATCATTGGCTCAACCTTTCCATTATTCATCCCAAAGTATCTCAACAATTTGGGGGTGTTTCTCATCGTCATTCTCTGTGTTTGAAGACCGAAGAAGAGTTTCTCTTTAATCTTGCTCCATTCTCTTCAAGATTCATGGTGCTAGCTTGTTGCCATCCTCTCATAATTATTTTCAATTGTGAGAATCCTTTTCAACCATCCAGAGTAATTCAGGAGTATTTTACAGTTTGATTCTCCGAAGCCCATCATTTCAGAAGACCTATTCATTCTCAGCTTTCAGCTCTATTTCTCTCAATCTTACCGGTGCATCATTCAAATATCCTCTAATCAGTTCATGATCTCTTCGTTCTCATGGATCTAAATTCTCTCAAGCATCTTCGTTTTTTTGCTAATCCTTCCCGGTGTTTCTTCATGTTTTATTCGTTCTTTTCCAATTCTTACGGTGGCTCGTTCAAGATTTCTCTCCCTTTGTTATTGTATCAATTCATTCGTCCTTTCCAATCCTACAAGTGGTTCGTTGAAGATTTTCTCAAGTTTGCGCTATATCTATCTTAATTCTTTCTACGAGAATAAGTAGTATGCAAAATCCATTGCTTGTCATCAATTTAATTTGGTGAAGGATATGCATAACATAATTCTTATTCTTGTTTCATCCAAGTGATCAATTCCTTCCGTCGGAGCTTGTTCATAAAGAATAAATTCTTGATTTCATTTGTTCATCTTTCTTTCCCGGAGTCCCAAGCTCTCGCAATTACATTATCACGGAGATCCATCTAAATCATTACAAGGTTTCATCTTGTGTTCCCAACTTCTCTTTATCTTCGTAATTCTTTTGTTTACCGGAATTCTTCATGGAGACTCAACATGATGGTTCTTAAAGGATTTAATTCCTTCTCTAAGTTTTCATCGAGATTCTTTTCTAGGGAGCTCAAGTTTTCTTCTTCTTGCTATCCGGAGTGCAATTCTTTCTTCCGTATCATTGGAGGTGGTATTATGTCATTCTTGATAATTTGAGTTCATGTTTCATGTTCCACATGTTGTTAAGAATGAGGTATTTTAAATCCATCAACCTCTTCTTTGGAGTTATCTTTGGGTATATTTCACCTAAAGCCTTCCCTGAGGATTGTTGCTATCCATGGTGCTTATAAAGGACCCAAATTCTTCTTTATCCTCCCGGTGAAATAAGTTTCCCGTCTCCTTCTTGTTATCAAGCCAATCTATTGTTTCGTTAGTGGAAGAATTTCACCTCATAGTTTTGAGATGTTCTCCATAAGCCCACTACAAGTTTACTCTTTTCGTTGTTGGTTCTCCAACAACTCCGTTCGACCCTTCTTCTAAGGATGCCTTTTTCAAGCTCATTCAAGATAGAAGATATTGTTCTCTCCTCCGTTCATCCCATTCCATTCTCTCTTTTCTTCCGGAGGCATTGTGATGTTGCTCTCTTAAACCCTCTTTCTTGTTCTTGTCAGGACCTTATTCTTTTCATGCTTATCCATTTAACCGGAGTGTTGTGTCCTCTGCTCAAGTTCTTTTCATCTTGTCAAGTCTTTCATATCTTGTCAACCAGAGTGCTGCTCGAATTTGTTCTTCCTTGTTCCTCTTTCCTAACGGAGTGCTTTCAACTTCGTTCATCTCCATTGTATTCTTTTCTCGAGATGGCTTAACCTTTTCAAGGTTCTTTGGTTTCACTCTTTTGTCAAAGGAGCAACTTAGTTTTACCTCCTCTCTTCCTCTTCCTCCTCTGTTTTCCCTCCGGTGCCATTCTAGATCTCGGGACGAGATCCTCTCGTAGTGGTGGAGTGTTGTAACGCCCCGTGACCGATGTGCCAGGTGTCTTCTAGTTATTCGCTGTTGTTGCCTTGTCATTTGCTTGCGTGTTGCATCTTTCATGTCATCATGTGCATTGTGTGTTTTTCATACATATTAAGTTGTTGCATGTTCCATGCATGATTCTTGCTTCATCACCTTCTCCTTCCCTCCACTTCCTTCTTTTGGCAAGTGTCACGTTCCCTTCTCTTTTAATGTTCCTCTTTGCCTCAATATTCTAACACCATGCACCTAGCCTCTCTGTCAAATTTCATCTCTTTTGAAATTGTTTTGGTTAGGGTTTAAAATGGTTCAAGTTTGAATTTAATTCAAACTTGCATTATTTTTACTTCCTTTAAAATCTCCAAACCAATTTTGTTAAATAGAGCACATTTTCAGGATCATGAATATATTTTTATATTTCTCTAGCTCCTCTCCTTTTCCCCCCGCTTTTTCCTTTTTGTATTTCTGTCTGAAGAAATAGAAAAGCAGCGGCATCAGCTACCTGGGCCTCGGCCACCCGGCCAGCCCATTAGCTCAGCCAGCGCTGGCCCATCCCTTTCCTAAGGCCCGGCCACCCCATTCCCACCTAAACCTAGCCCGAGCCCCTCGCGCAACCCCCTCCTCTCAGTCTCCCTCGCGCCGCCAGGAGACAGCGAGCGCGCTGCCCGATCCATCTACCTCTCGATCCCTTCCTCTCTTGCTGTCTTCCCTTCCCCTTCGTCCTCCTCGTGCGCCGCACCTCCTACCCCGAGCGCCGCCCCATGGAGCCGCCTTCTCCACTCCGGTGAGGCCGCCGCCGCACCATCTCGCCTCCTCCCCGTCTCCAGCAAGGCCGCCGCGCCAAGTCCTTGAAGCCACGCCTGTCGCCCTTCTCCCCTCGCGCCGGCGACCCGGAGCGCCGCGTCTCCGACCGCTCTCCTGCAGCCAGCGCCTCCACCGTCGCGGCCTCGCCGTCGCCATGCCAGGAGCCTTGCGCGCTCGGAAGCCGCCGCCCGCACCTCGCCTGCGACTTCGTCGCGTCGGCGACCTCCATCGAGTCCCCCTGCTTCGTCCGGCCGCTGGGCCACCATGCTCCAGCGCCGCCTCGAGCTTATCTTCCTCGACCTCCATGCCGTCCCGCAGCTCCCTCGCCCCGCTCGATCTGGACGCGGGATCCCGAGCGCCTCGACCCACTGCCTGCTTGCCGGAGCAGCAACAACAGCCCCATGCACTGCCCGAGCCTCCCCTGCATCCTTCTCACCGCTGAACCGGCCTCCTCTCCATCTCCTTTGCGCCCATGGGCCTCGACGCCCTTGTTGCTGCGGCTGCTAGACCACCACGGCGCCATCAGGAAGACTCTGGCCACCACCGAGAACACCCGGACCTGTCAAGACGTGTACACGGAGACCCAAGTCAGGAGATTACCGATGGCCCTCCAAGTTCAACAAATCGTCGACATCGGAGTACCACTACTTCAACAGGTGTACAACTACGCGATTTTGCTGAGTACCCCTTCGGATTCGTCGAGTTCGACTACCCCGCAAGAACCGGAGCGCCAAGTACCTCTACCGCCGTTTTCGGAACCGCTAAGAACGGCAAGTACCTCAGCAAGTACCTTGACACCTGATGCATTGAACAACTACCGTTGCCGACGACCCGAGTACCACTACCGTCGACCCTAGAAGACTCCGTGGACGTCAAGATCCTCGCCGTGACCTCGAACATCTACGGAATGTGCAAGACTACAAAATGGGTACCACTACCGTTGCCAAATACTCGTGTAACGGTATCGTCAAGTTCGACTACCGCCGCGTGAACAACTACTTCCACTACCGCCGTTGCGAGAACGTCTACTTCCCTCTACGAACTCGTTCCGCCCGAAACACATGCTTCAAAGGTATACCACCGAAATGACCTTCCGAGAATGAATGCATGTTGTATGAGATGCTCATCTTCGAACCGTGTCCGAGTTGTCATTGCACGTTCCTCCTTGGTTGCCATGCCGTCGACCCATGGGTAACTCGGTATCCGGGATCACCCCCACCATCCTCGCATGATCCGCTCATCCACATTTTCTCTTGCACCGACATCTCAATGAGTTGTCGGATCACCCGGAATGTTGCCGTGGCACCATTTCCGTTGTAGTTGCCGTGGCACCCCTTTTGTTCCGCCATGGCGACCAAATGCTTCATAATACTCTTGTCAAACTTTTAATAAAAATTGCATAAACTTGCACATGTCATCCGCATCATGTTAACAACATCAAGGATGTTTAAAATTGTTGTTTGTATTCATTTGCTAAATGCATATGGGGGTTTACCGGATTTGTTGTTTGTTATATCCGGCCCTATTTAAATGGTTTATTTGGTATATTTTTGTTATGCTTCACTTCTTGCCATGTTTAACAACATTTAATTTGTTGAGTACCTAACCGGGAGAGAACTAAATAATTAATGTGGTGTTCCGTCAACATGCAACGGAGTTGCATATTGAGCTCCACTTAATTTGTAGTATTGTTTGTGCACTTTGCCATGCCATGCTTCATTTAACCGGACATGCATCATACTTGATTGTGCATCATGCCATGATTATGTGGTGGTTGTTTACTATGTTGTTTGCTTCTTTTCGGTGTTGCTTCTTGGGGTTAGTTCCGATAACGTCGTGTTTGTGAGGATCCGTTCGACTTCGTCCGTTTGTCTTCTTCATGGACTCGTTCTTCTTCCTTGCGGGATCTCAGGCAAGATGACCATACCCTCGAAATCACTTCTATCTTTGCTTGCTTAGTTGCTTGCTCTTTTGCTATGCCTATGCTGCGATACCTACCACTTGCTTATCATGCCTCCCATATTGTTAAGCCAAGCTTCTAACCCACCTTGTCCTAGAAAACCGTTGTTTGGCTATGTTACCGCCTTGCTCAGACCCTCTTATAGCATTGTTAGTTGTAGGTGAAGATTGAAGTTTGTTCCTTGTTGGAACATGGAGATCGTTCCTTGTTGGAACATTGTTTACTTGTTGGGATATCACAATATATCTTGTTTAATTAATGCATCTATATACTTGGTAAAGGGTGGAAGGCTCGGCCTTGTGCCTAGTGTTTTGTTCCACTCTTGCCGCCCTAGTTTCCGTCATATCGGTGTTATGTTCCCGGATTTTGCGTTCCTTATGCGGTTGGGTTATAATGGGAACCCCTTGACAGTTCTCCTTGAATAAAACTCCTCCAGCAAGGCCCAACATTGGTTTTACCATTTGCCACCTAGCCTTTTCTTTCCCTTGAGTCGGCCGGCTCAAGGGTCATCTTATTTTAAGCCCCCCGGGCCAGTGCTTCTCTAAGTGTTGGTCCAACCCAGAGCACCGTGCGGGGCCGTCCCTTGGCAACTTGGGTTACGTTGGCTCCCGTATGCTTAGCTTATCCGGTGTGCCCTGAGAACGAGATATGTGCAGCTCCTATCGGGATTTGTCGGCACAGCGGGTGGTCTTGCTGGACTTGTTTTCCCATTGTCGAGGATGTCTTGTAACCAAGATTCCGAGTCTGATCGGGTCTTCCCGCTAGAAGGAATATCCTTCGTTGACCATGAGAGCTTGTGATGGGCTAAGTTGGGACACCCCTGCAGGGATTTGAACTTTCGAAAGCCGTACCCGCGGTTATGGGCAGATGGGAATTTGTTAATGTCCGGTTGTAGAAAACCTGAAGTTCACCTTAATTAAAATACATCAACCGCGTGTGTAACCGTGATGGTCTCTTCTCGGCGGAGTCCGGGAAGTGAACACGGTGTTGGAGTTATGTTTGACGTAGGTTGTTCTAGGATCACTTCTTGATCATAGTTTTATCGACCGTGCCTTGCCTTCTCTTCTCGCTCTCATTTGCGTATGTTAGCCACCATATATGCTAGTCGCTTACTGCAGCTCCACCTCATACCTTTACCTTACCCATAAGCTTAAATAGTCTTGATCGCGAGGGTGTGAGATTGCTGAGTCCCCGTGACTCACAGATACTTCCAAAACTAGCTTGCAGGTGCCGAGGTTACCGTGCAGATGACACAACTAAGCTCAGGAGGAGCTCGATGAAGATCTTGTCCTTTGTGTTGTTTCGTTCTAGTTGATCAGTAGTGGAGCCCAGTTGGGGTCGATCGGGGACCTTGTCGCATTTGGGGTTCTTCTTTTATTTTGGTTCCGTAGTCAGACCTTGAGTGTATTTGGATGATGTAATGCTTTATTCATGTATTGTGTGAAGTGGCGATTGTAAGCCAACTATGTATCTCTTTCCCCTATTGTATTACATGGGTTGTGTGAAGATTACCTCACTTGCGACATTGCTTTCAATGCGGTTATGCCTCTAAGTCGTGCTTCGACACGTGGGAGATATAGCCGCATCGAGGGCGTTACAGAGATGGTGTCTAGATTGGATCTGGTGGTTCTGGACTCTTCGGCGGTTGGATGAATATTTCATTGCTCTCCCTAGGGTTTCTGGAATATTGGGGTATTTAAAGAGCAAAGAGGCGGTCCGGGGGGCACCCGAGGTGGGCAAAACCCACCAGGGCACGCCTGGGCCTCCTCGCGCGCCCTGGTGGGTTCTGCCCCCCTCGGGGCACCCCCCAGGCACAGCCAGGGCCCGTTGTGTTCCTTCTGGCTCATCAAAATTCTCTGTAAAGTTTCGAGGCATTTGGACTCCGTTTGATATTGATTTTCTGTGATGTAAAAAACATGGAAAAACAACAACTGGCACTTGGCACTATGTCAATAGGTTAGTACCAAAAAATGTTATAAAATGAATATAAAATAATTATTAAACATCTAAGATTGATAATATAATAGCATGGAACAATAAAAAATTATAGATACATTGGAGACGTATCAGCATCCCCAAGCTTAACTCCTACTCGTCCTCAACTAGTTAAGTGATAAAAACAGAATTTTTGATGTGGAATGCCGCCTATCATGTCATATCATATTTTTTTCTTTATGGCATGGACACTTGGACTTTTAGTTGTTCAAAGCAATAGTCTAGTTTTGACATGACAATTTAGGTACTCAAGCATATCAACAAGCAACCATGTCTTTCAAACTATCAACGCTAAAATAAGTTATCCCTAGACCATCATGCTGAAACATTGATCCATTCATGAAACACGCTTGAATATTAGCTACACCCAATACTTAAGTACGATCATATTGCCTCCTAGTTGGTGCTTTTATAAGAGAGGATGGAGACTCAAATTCAAAAAAAATTGCATAAAGTAAAAGAAAGGCCCTTCATAGAGGGAAGTAGGGATTTGTAGAGGTGCCAGAGCTCAAAGCAAAAAACTTAGAGATAAAAACATTTTGGGAGGTGTATCCATCCCACCAACAAAAATGACTTGGAGTTCCCAACACTTTCCATGCTAGATATGCCATAGCCGGTTCCCAAACAGAAAATAAAGTTTATTCCTTTTTCCACCATACTTTCACTTTCCGTGGCTAACCGTATCCACGGGTGCCCTCCATACCAACATTTTCCAAGGAATTTATTATTTGATAACATAAAGTAAAGTCATTTTTTGCATTTCGGGACTAGGCATCCCTAATAGCTTTGCCTTACTCTCGTGCAATGACAAGTGAATAAACACTCATCTTGAGAATAACACATCCAACATGGAAAATATTAGCCACCCCTCACCGCTCCGCGAGCGAAACAAGCACACAAAAGAGAAGTTTATTTTGAAAATTAGAGATGGCACATACAAATTTGCTTAGGACGGCAAAAGAATACCACATATAGGTAGATATAGTGGACTCATGTGGCAAAACTGGTTTAAGGATTTTGGATGCACAAGTAGAGACCATACTTACTGCAAAGTGAAGGCTAGCAAAAGATTGAGAAGCCACCAACTAAGAAACAGATAATCTCATAAGCAAGCATTAAGCATAAATAACACTGAATAATGCACCACAAGTAGGATGTAATTTCATTGCATGACATTGACTTTCGTACTTGCATAGGGAATCACAAACCTTAACACCAATATTCTTACTAAAGCATAATTACTCACCAACATAACTCACATATCACATCATCATATCTCAAAACTATTACTAAGAATCAAGTTTATTTTGTCCAATGATCTTCATGAAAGTTTTTATTATACCCTTCTTGGATATCTATCACTTTGGGACTAATTTTCATGTCTTGCTTTTGACAAGCTCCAACAAATATAAGTGAAGATCATGAGCATAATAAATTTTTATTTCTCTCAAATTAATTTAAGTGAAGCAAGAGAGAATTTCTTGAAAATTTTACTAACTCTCAAATAAATCTAAGTGAAGTAAGAGAGCATTTCTTCAAAAATACTAAAGTACACTGTGCTCAAAAAGATATAAGTGAAGCACTAGAGCAAGTCCATTTGCTAATAAAAATTTAAGTGAAGCATAGAGAGAAATTATAACAAGTCATGACATACTTTTGTATAAAAATTTAAGTGAAGCATAGGACGACCTAATAAATTCGTATATTGATCTACTGCAAGTCGAATGGCTATTTTATCGCTCTCTGCTAAAAAATGAAGATTAATTTCGTGAGCGTAAAAGTTTCTGTTTTTTTAGCAAGATCAAACAACTATCACCCAAGAAGATCCAAAAGGGTTTACTTGGCAAAACACTAATTAAAACATAAAAACACAATCATAACAGTAGCATAATTGTGCTAACACTCAAGAACATAAAGCAAAAAGCAAAAATAAAATTTAATTATTGGGTTGCCTCCCAACAAGCGCTATAGTTTTACGCCCTTAGCTAGGCATAAAGCAATGATCTAAGTTTTTTCATATTTCTTCTTTACTTTCTTAGAGGTATTTCCATCATGGGGTTTTGTGAACACAACATAAAACATATTATCCATGGAAACCTTAGCGTTCCAATGTTGGTGTTCATCATAACCTTTTTGATTCCCCGCAACAATCCAAGAATAATGTTGATTAACATTATTGAAAACCTGTTGGATTATATCTCAAATGAGGACTTCCTTTTTAAGATTCTCATCAAAGATTTTGTTATCCCCCCAAAAATGTCTTAAATCATAGTCGCCATTCTAAAGAATTTCATCTATCATAGGTTTTTCACGATTCATACCATAAAAGTCAAAGATTTCCCTAGCTTCCCGTATTATGTAGTCAAACTCTTTCATAAGAACGAGAGTGGCCAACTTTTTAGCCTTAGGGTTCTTTATATCGAGAAGCTAAAAAAAGAACCTTTGCAAAGTAGGATGGGTACGAATAAATTTACTTTCAAGTTTCAGAACTAGTGCTGAAATAGCATCCACATAAGATCAAGTAGTTTTAAGTATAGGAGCATCATCAAGAATCAAATTTCCCACACAATTGAAAAATTATTGGATACACTCTTTTCCCATAACATTCCCTTGCCCCAAGATAAAAGTTTTAGCATCCAGATTGCTCGTGCGTCCTATCTTAGGAGTTAGGCCATCATCTGTTGGTGCCATACCGAAATCACTCATGATTGGAAAGAACAAATCTAATGAGAAAAAGGCGATCGGGAAACAGAGGCGAATAAAACGGCAAAATTTTGTGAAGTGGGGGAGAGGAAAACGAGAGGCAAATGGCAAATAATGTAAATTGCAAGGAGATGAGATTTGTGATTAGGAACATGGTATATGTCGGCAACGGCGCCAGAAATTCCCTTTGATGATGCTTGAAGCTACGTCGGTATTTCCCCAAAGAGGAAGGGATGATGCAACACAGCGGCGGTAGGTATTTCCCTCAGATATGAAACCAAGGTTATCGAACCAGTAGGAGAACCAAGCAACACAATGTGAACAGCCCATGCACACAGATAACAAATTCTCACAACCCGACGTGTTAAAGGGGTTGTCAATCCCTTTCAGGGTACGGCGCCTCAAGTGGCAAACGGACATGAGATAAATTTGTAGTAAATTGATAGATCAAATGCTAAACAAAATAAAGAAAGAGAAATTGCAGCAAGGTATTTTTGTATTTTGGTTTAATAGATCTGAAAATAAATGCAAGAGAAAATTAGACCGCAAAGGCAAATATATGAGAAAGAAGACCCCGGGGCCGTAGGTTTCACTAGTGGCTTCTCTCGAGAAAAATAGCAAACAGTGTGTGAACAAATTACTGTTGGGCAATTGATAGAACATCAAATAATTATGATGTTATCCAAGCAATGATCATTATATAGGCATCATGTCCAAGATTAGTAGACCGACTCCTGCCTGCATCTACTACTACTACTCCACACATCGACCGCTACCCAGCATGCATCTAGTGTATTAAGTTCATGGAGAAACAGAGTAATGCAATAAGAATGATGACATGATGTAGACAAGATCTATCTATGTAGAGATAGACCCCATCATTTTATCCTTAGTAGCAACAATACATACGTGTCGTTTCCCTTCCTGTCACTCGGATCAAGCACTGTAAGATCGAACCCACTACAAAGCACCTCTTCCCATTGCAAGATAAATAGATCAAGTTGACCAAACAAAACACAAATATTGGAGTAGAAATACGAGGCTACAAGCAATCATGCATATAAGATATCAATGAACCTCAAATAACTTTCATGGATATAAAAAGATATAACTAATCATAAACTCAAAGTTCATTGGATCCCAACAAACACACCGCAAAAAGAGTTACATCATATGGATCTCCAAGAGACCATTGTATTGAGAATCAAGAGAGAGAAATGAAGCCATCTAGCTACTAACTACGGACCCGAAGGTCTACAAAGAACTACTTACGCATCATCGGAGAGGCACCAATGCAGGTGGTGAACCCCATCCGAGATGGTGTCTAGATTGGATGTGGTGGTCTTTGACTCTATGGCGACTGGATGAATATTTCATCACTCTCCCTAGGGTTTCTGGAATATTGGGGTATTTACAGAGCAAAGAGGCGGTCCGGGGGCCACTCGAGGTGGGCATAACCCACCAGGGCGCGCCTGGGCCTCCTGGCATGCCCTGGTGGGTTGTGCCCCCTCAGGGCACCCCCTAGGCGCAGCTAGGGCCCGTTGTGTTCCTTCTGGCCCATAAAAATTCTCCATAAATTTTCGGGGCATTTGGACTCCATCTGATATTGATTTTCTATGATGTAAAAAACATGGAAAAACAGCAACTGGCACTTGGCACTATGTCAATAGGTTAGTACCAAAAAATGATATAAAATGACCATAAAATGATTATAAAGCATCCAAGGTTGATAATATAACAGCATGGAACAATCTAAAATTATAGATACGTTGGAGACGTATCAGCTAGCTCCAGCGCTCCATCGATGGGCTGGTGCAAGCATCTCGGAGTTGGATCATTCGCTTTGATGAAATGATCAAACATTTGGGTTTATACAGACTTATGGAGAAGCCTGTACTTACAAGAAATTGAGTGGGAGCCCTGTAGCATTTCTCATATAGTATGTGGATGACATACTATTGATGGGAAATGATATGGAACTTTTGGAAAGCATAAAGGCCTACTTGAATAAGTGTTTTTCAATGAATGACCTTGGAGAAGCTGCTTACATATTAGGCATCAAGATCTATAGAGATAGATCGGGACGCCTCATTGGTCTTTAACAAAGCACATACCTTGACAAGATATTGAAGAAGTTCAATATGGATCAGTCCAAGAAGGGGTTCTTGCCTGTATTGCAAGGTGTGAGATTGAGCACAGCTCAATGCCCGACCTTGGTAGAAGATAGAGAAAAGATGAGTGTCATCTCCTATGCCTCAGCCATAGGCTCTATTATGTATGCCATGCTGTGTACCAGACCTAATGTGAACCTTGCCATAAGTTTGGTAGGGAGGTACCAAAGTGATCCCGCTATGGAACACTGGACATCGGTCAAAAATATCCTGAAGTACTTGAAAAGGACTTAGGATATGTTTCTTGTTTATGGAGGTGACAAAGTGCTCGTCATAAATGGTTACGTTGATGCTAGCTTTGACACAGATCTGGATGACTCCAAGACACAAACCGGATACGTGTACATTTTGAATGGTGGGGCAGTCAGCTGGTGCAGTTGCAAGCAAAGCGTCGTGGCGGGATCTACATGTGAAGCGGAGTACATAGCTACCTCAGAGGTAGCACACAAAGCAGTCTGGATGAAGGAGTTCATCACTGACCTAGGAGCAATTCCCAATGCGTCGGGCCCGATGAATCTCTTCTATGACAACACTGGATCTATTGCCCTTGACAAGGAGCCCAGGTTTCACAAGAAGACCAGGAACATCAAGCATCGCTTCAACTCCATTCGTGAATATATTCAAGATGGATACATAGATATTTGTAAAGTGCATACGGATCTGAATGTCGCAGATCTGTTGACTAAACCTCTTCCACGAGCAAAACATGATCAACACCAGAACTCTATGGGTGTTCGATTCATCACAATGTAACTAGATTATTGACTCTAGTGCAAGTGGAAGACAGTTGGAAATATGCCCTAGAGGAAATAATAAAATGGTTATATTATATTTCTTTGTTCATGATAATTGTCTACTGTTCATTCTATAACTGTATTACCGAAAACCGTAATACATGTGTGAATACATAGACCACAACATGTCCCTAGTGAGCCTCTAGTTGACTAGCTCATTGATCAATAGATGGTTGTGGTTTCCTGACCATGGACATTGGATGTCGCTGATAATGGGATCAAATCATTAGGAGAATGATGTGATGGACAAGACCCAATCCTAAGCATAGCATAAGATCATGTAGTTCGTTTGCTAGAGCTTTTCTAATGTCAAGTATCATTTCCTTAGACCATGAGATTAAGCAACTCCTGGATACCGTATGAGTGCTTTGGGTGTATCAAACGTCACAATGTAACTGGGTGACTATAAAGGTGCACTACAAGTATCTCCAAAAGTATCTGCTGGGTTGGCACGAATCGAGACTGGGATTTGTCACTCTGTATGATGGAGAGGTATCTCCGGGCCCACTCGGTAATGCATCATCATAACGAGCTCAATGTGACTAAGGAGTTAGCCACGGGATCATGTGTTACGGAATGAGTAAAGAGACTTCCCGTTAACGAGATTGAATGAGGTATGGGGAGACCGACGATCGAATCTTGGGCAAGTAACATACCGATGGACAAAGGGAATTGTATACGGGATTGATTGAATCCCCGACATCGTGGTTCATCCGATGAGATCACCGTGGAACATGTGGGAGCCAACATGGGTATCCAGATCCCGCTGTTGGTTATTGGCCAGAGAGATGTCTCGGTCATGTCTGCATGGTTCCCGAACCCGTAGGGTCTACACACTTAAGGTTCGGTGACGCTGGAGTTGTTATGGGAGGTTACCGAAGGTTGTTTGGAGTCCCGGATGATATCCCGGACGTCATGAGGAGTTCCGAAATGGTCCGGAGGTGAAGATTTATATATGGGAAGTCCAGTTTTAAGTCGCTGGAATGGTTTCGGGGGTTAACGGTATTGTACTGGGACCACCGAAAGGTGTCCGGGGGTCCACTGGGTGGGGCCACTAGCCCCGGAGGACTTAATGGACTGAATATGGGAGGGAACCTGCCCCCTAGTGGGCTGGTGTGCCCGCCCCCAAGGGTCCAAGGGGCCTAGGGTTGGAAACCCAAGGGGAGGGGCGCCTCCCACCTTGCTTGGGGGGCAAGTCTTCCCCTCCTGGCCGCCACCCCCATCTTGATGCATCTAGGGGGGGCCTCTTCCCTTCCCCCTATAAATGGTGGGGGTGGGAGGGCAGCTGCACCCCTTCCCCTGGCGCAGCCCCTCCCTCCTCCAACACCTCCTCCTCATCCTCTGTAGTGCTTGGCAAAGCCCTGCCGGAGAACCGCAAGTTCTACCACCACGCCGTCGTGCTACCGGAGCTGTCCCACAACTTCTCCTCTCCCCTTGCTGGATCAAGAAGGAGGAGACGTCCACGGGCTGTACATGTGTTGAACGCAGAGGCGCCGTCCGTTTGACGCTTGGATCGGATCTTCCGCGATTTGAATCGTGGCGAGTACGACTCCATCAACCGCATTCTTGTAACGCTTCCGCTTAGCGATCTTCAAGGGTATGAAGATTCACTCCCTCTCTCTTGTTGCTAGCATCTCCTAGATTGATCTTGGTGACACGTAGGAAATTTTTGAATTATTACTACGTTACCCAACACGTCCTACATATCAATTTTTACCTCTCGGCCATTTTGAGACTCCTCGTCATGTCTGTGATCTCATCCGGGACTCCGAACAACATTCGGTCACCAAATCACATAACTCATATAATACTATATCATCATCGAACGTTAAGTGTGTGGACCGTTCAAGAACTATGTAGACATGACCGAGACACCTCTCCGGTCAATAACCAATAGTGGAACCTGGATGCTCGTATTGGGTCCTACATATTCTACAAAGATCTTTACCGGTCGAACCGTTATGACAACATACGTTATTCCCTTTGTCCATCGGTATGTTACTTGCCTGAGATTCGATCGTCGATATCTTCATACCTAGTTCAATCTCGTTACCAGCAAGCCTCTTTACTCATTTAGTAATACATCATCTTGCAACTAACTCATTAGTCACTTTGATTGCAAGGCTTCTTATGATGTGTATTACTGAGAGGGCCTAGAGATACCTCTCCGATACTCAGAGTGACAAATCCTAATCTTGATCTATGCCAACCCAACAAACACCTTCGGAGATACCTGTAGAGCATCTTTATAATCACCCAATTACATTGTGATGTTTGATAGCACACAAGGTATTCCTCCGGCATCTGAGAGTTGCATAATCTCATAGCAAAGGAACATGTATTTAACATGAAGAAAGCAATATCAATAAGCTGAACGATCATTATGCTAAGCTAACGGATCCCGTTATCCCGTTATCAAATGACAACACATGTCCATGCTTAGGAAATCTTAACCATCTTTGATCAACGAGCTAGTCTAGTAGAGGCGCACTAGGGACACATTATTTGTTTATGTATTCACACATGTATTTAGGTTTCCGATCAATACAATTCTAGCATGAATAATAAACCTTTATCATGAATAAGGAAATATAAAATAACAACTTTATTATTGCCTCTAGGGCATATTTCCTTCAGTCTCCCACTTGCACTAGAGTCAATAGTTTAGTTCACATCACCATGTGATTTAACACCCATAGTTCACATCGCCATGTGACCAACATCCAAAGAGTTTACTAGAGTCAATAATCTAGTTCACATCACCATGTAATTAACACCCAAAGAGTACTAAGGTGTGCTCATGTTTTGCTTGTGAGCGAGGTTTAGTCAACGGGTCTGCCACATTCAGATCCGTGTGTATTTTGCAAATTTGTATGTCTACAATGCTCTACATGGAGCTACTCTAGCTAATTGCTCCCACTTTCAATATGTATCCATATTGAGACTCAAAGTCATCTGAATCGCTGTCAAAGCTTGCATCAATGTATGCGGTCCGATGAGTGTTGAGGCATGCGGCGGGTATCGTTATTTTCCGACCTTCACAAATGATTTGAGCAGATATGGGTATATCTAGTTGATGAAACACAAGTCTGAGACATTTGAAAAGTTCAAAGAATTTCATAGTGAAGTGGAGAATCATCGTACCAACAAAATAAAGTTTCTATGATATGATCATAGAGGTGAATATTTGAGTTACGAGTTTGGCCTTCATTTAGAAACAATGTGGAATAGTTTCACAACTCACGCCACCTGGAACACCACAGCGTAATGGTGTGTCCAAACATCCTAACCGTACTTTATTAGATGTGGTGCTGTCTATGATGTCTCTTACCGATTTACCACTATCGTTTTGGGGTTATGCATTAGATACAGCTACATTCACGTCAAACAAAGCACCGTCTAAATCTGTTGAGACGAAACCATATGAACTGTGGTTTGGCAAGAAACCTAAGCTGTCATTTCTTAAAATTTGGGGTTGCGACACTTATGTCAAAAGGCTTCAGCCTGATAAGCTCGAACCCAAATCGGAGAAGTGTGTCTTCATAGGATACCCTAAGGAAACAAATGGGTACACCTTCTACCAGATCCGATGGCAAGATATTTGTTGCCAAGAATGGAAACTTTCTAGAGAAGGAGTTTCTCTCGAAAGAAGTGAGTGGGAGGAAAATAGAACTTGATGAGGTAATTGTACCTTCTCTCGAATTGGAAAGTAGCTCATCAGAGAAATCCGTTCCCGTGATGCCTACACCTGGATTAGCTCATCAGAGAAATCAGTTTGCCGTAAAGAGTTACGTCGATGCAAGCTTTGACACTAATCTTGATGACACCAACTCTCGATTTGGATACATATTGAAAGTGGGAGCAATTAGCTAGAGTAGCTCCATGTAGAGCATTGTAGACATAGAAAGTTTGCAAAATACATACGAATGTGAATGTGACAGATCCGTTGACTAAACTTCTCTCACAAGCAAAACATCATCACAACTTAAGTGCTCTTTGGGTGTTAATAACATGGTGATGTGAACTAGATCATTGACTCTAGTAAACCCTTTGGGTGTTGGTCACATGGCGATGTGAACTATGGGTGTTAATCACATGATGATGTGAATTGGTGTTAAATCACATGGCAATATGAACTAAATTATTGACTCTAGGGCAAGTGGGAGACTGAAGGAAATATGCCCTAGAGGCAATAATAAAGTTGTTATTTATATTTCCTTATATCAAGATAAATGTTTATTATTCATGCTAAAATTGTATTAACCAGAAACTTGATACATGTGTGGATACATAGACAAAACACGGTGTCCTTAGTAAGCCTCTACTAGACTAGCGCGTTGATCAAAGATGGTTAAGTTTCCTAACCATAGACATGTGTTGTCATTTGATAAACGGAATCACATCATTAGGATAATGATGTGATGGATAAGACCCATCCGTTAGCTTAGCATAATGATCATTAAGTTTTATTGCTATTGCTTTCTTCAAGTCAAATACATATTCCTTCGACTATGAGATTATGCAACTCCCGAATACCAGAGGAATACCTTGTGTGCTATCAAACGTCACAACGTAACTGGGTGATTATAAAGGTGCTCTGTAGGTGTCTCTGATGGTGTTCGTTGAGTTGGCATAGATCGAGAATAGGATTTGTCACTCTGATTGTCGGAGAGGTATCTCTGGGCCCTCTCGGTAATGCACATCAATATAAGCCTTGCAAAGCAATGTGACTAATGAGTTAGTTACGGGATGATGCATTACGGAACGAGTAAAGAGACTTGCCGGTAACGAGATTTAACTAGGTATTGAGATACCGACGATCGAATCTCGGGCAAGTAACATGCCGATGACAAAGGGAACAACGTATGTTGTTATGCGGTTTGACCGATAAAGATCTTCGTAGAATATGTAGGAATCAATATGAGCATCTAGGTTCCGCTATTGGTTATTGACCGGAGATGTGTCTCAGTCATGTCTACATAGTTCTCGAACTTGTAGGGTCCGCATGCTTAAAGTTATATGACGATCGGTATTATGAGTTTTTGTGTTTTTATGTACCGAAAGTAGTTTCAAAGTCTCGGATAGATCACGGACATGACGAGGAGTCTCGAAGTGGTCGAGACATAAAGATCAATATATTGTACGACTATGTTCGGACACCGGAAGTGTTTTGGGAGGTTTCGGACATATACCAGAGTACCGGGGGGGTTGCCGGAACCCCCGGGGAATATATGGGCCTAATGGGCCTTAGTGGGAGAAGAGGAGGGGTGGTCAGGGCAGCTGCGCGCCCCTCCCCTTCTGGTCCGAATTGGACAAGGGAGGGGGCGGCGCCCCCCTTTCCGTCTATTTTCTCTCCTTCTCTCCTACTCCTACTCCTACTTGGAAGGGGGGAGTCCTACTCCCGGTGGGAGTAGAACTCCTCAGGGGCGCTCCATAGGAGGACGGCCCCCTCCCCCTCTCCACTCATTATATACGGGGAGGGGGCACCCTTGGAGGCACAACAATTGATCGTTGATCTTTAGTCGTGTGCGGTGCCCCCTCCACATAATCCACCTCAGCCATATCGTAGCGGTGCTTAGGCGAAGCCCTGCGTCGGTAGCTTCATCAACACCATCACCATGCCGTCATGCTGACGAAGCTCTTCCCGGAAAGCTCTACTAGATCGTGAGTTTGCGGGACGTCACCGAGCTGAACGTGTGCTGAATTGGAGGTGTCGTACGTTCGGTACTAAGGATCGGTCGATCGTGAAGACGACGACTACATCAACCGCGTTATCATAACGCTTCCGCTTACGGTCTATGAGGGTATGTAGATGACACTCTTCCCCTCTCGTTGCTATGCATCACCATGATCTTGCGTGTGCGTAGGAAATTTTTTGAAATTACTACGTTCCCCAACAGTGGTATCAGAGCCAAGTTTATGTGTAGATGTTATATGCACGAGTAGAACACAAGTGAGTTGTGGGCGATACAAGTCATACTGCTTACCAGCATGTCATACTTTGGTTCGGCGGTATTGTTGGATGAAGCGGCCCAGACCGACATTACGCGTACGCTTACGCGAGACTAGTTCTACCGACGCAACATGTTTTGCATAAAGGTGGCTGGCGAGTGTCTGTTTCTCCATCTTTAGTTAAATCAGATTTGACTATGGTCGGTCCTTGTTGAAGGTTAAAACAGCAAACTTGACGAAACATCGTTGTGGTTTTGATGCATAGGTAAGAACAGTTCTTACTAGAAGCCTGTAGCAGCCACGTAAAACTTGCAACAACAAAGTAGAGGACGTCTAACTTGTTTTTGCAGGGCATGTTGTGATGTGATATGGTCAAGACATGATGTGATATACGTTATTGTATGAGATGATCATGTTTTGTTAAACTTATCGGCAACTGGCAGGAGCCTTGTGGTTGTCTCTTTATTATATGAAATGCAAGCGCCATGTAATTGCTTTACTTTATCACTATGCGTTAGCGATAGTTGTAGAAGCAATAGTTGGCGAGACGATAATGACGCTACGATGGAGATCAAGGTGTCAAGCCGTGTGACGATGGAGATCATGACGGTGCTTTGGAGATGGAGATCAAAGGCACAAGATGATGATGGCCATATCATGTCACATATTTTGATTGCATGTGATGTTTATCTTTTATGCATCTTATTTTGCTTAGTACGGCGGTAGCTGAGGGAGTCCTGGATTAGGGGGTCTCCGGACAGCCGGACTATATCCTTTGGCCGGACTGTTGGACTATGAAGGTACAAGATTGAAGACTTCGTCCCGTGTCCGGATAGGACTCTACTTGGCGTGGAAGGCAAGCTAGGCAGTACGGATATGGATATCTCCTCCTTTGTAACCGACCTTGTGTAACCCTAACCCTCTCCGGTGTCTATATAAACCGGAGGGTTTTAGTCCGTAGGACAATATACAATCATACCATAGGCTAGCTTCTAGGGTTTAGCCTCTCCGATCTCGTGGTAGATCAACTCTTGTAATACTCATATCATCAAGAATAAATCAAGCAGGACGTAGGGTTTTACCTCCATCAAGAGGGCACGAACCTGGGTAAAACATCGTGTCCCCTGCCTCCTGTTACCATCCGCCTTAGACGCATAGTTTGGGACCCCCTACTCGAGATCCGCCGGTTTTGACACCGACATTGGTGCTTTCATTGAGAGTTCCACTGTGTCGTCATCATCAGGCTTGATGGCTCCTTCGATCATCGTTAGCGATGCAGTCCAGGGTGAGACTTTTCTCCCCGGACAGATTTTTGTATTCGGCGGCTTTGCACTGCGGGCCAATTCGCTTGGCCATCTGGAGCAGATCGAAAGTTACGCCCCCTGGCCACCAGCTCAGGTTTGGAAGCTTAAAATACATGGCCGATGCCCGCGGAGACTTGATCTTCGACGGATTCGAGCCCCGGCCTTGTGCGCCACGCAGTCACGATGGGTACGATTTAGCTCTGCCATCGGACCGTATTCAAGAGATCGCACTGGTAGCCGCTCCGAACCTCAATTCGGAGCTAGTTGCGCCATCCATGGACGGGTGGATAGACCCCGTCATGGAGGCCATATTCTCAGCGGCGATCGAGCAGAATATCGACCTTACCCTTCACGAGAGCCGTGTTGTCAAACTGTCGTATCCTTCTCCGGCCACGGACTACGAACCGCCTGCGCCCGTTCCTATTGAATCCAATTGGGGCGCCGATCATGGAGTTTACCTCCGCGGATATTTTTCGGCACTCGCCCTTCGGCGACGTACTGAACTCATTAAGGTCTCTCTCCTTGTCAGGAGGATCCTGGCCGAACAATGTCCGGCAGGATTGGGATGCGGATGATGAAGAAATTCGCTGCCCACCCACCACCCACTTAGTAGCCACTATCGATGACCTAACCGACATGCTCGACTTCGACTCCGAAGACATTGACGGTATGGACGACGATGCAGGAGACGAACAGGAACCACTGCCCACAGGGCACTGGACGCCCACTTCATCACATGACGTATACATGGTGGACACACCAAAAGAAAACGACGACGAGGAACGGAAGGACGCAACGAAGGGTTGTCCCCTCGAGAAGCAGTCAAAGCGGCGGCGTAAGCGCCGCTCAAAATCCTGCCTCGGCAGAAACAACGATCATATAGACCCAGCATTAGAGCAGGGTGAACCATCGCCGGACCACGGCAACACGGAGAATCAAACCGAACAACCCGACTCTATCAAAGATAATAGTCCGAATGACATCACACCGGACAGACACCCGGAGCAACAGAATGCCCATCAAAGGCTTGTTGCCACTGCGAGGAGTCTAAAAAGCAGAAGCAAAGGCTCAAAGCTGCGCAAGACACACTCAGAATTAGATGGAGTAAAGTACTCAACACAACAGCAAAGTACGGCGGTAATCGCCACACCAAGAGCTACCCGAAGCGGAAGTTGCTACCTGAATTCGATGAGGAGGCCTTAGACCCCCCGCAACCAAAAATTAAAACGGCCATCTGGCTGGATAGACGACCTCACGGCCAACACAGAGCAGCAAACAACGCCGCACATAAGCCAATACGCGATCCACGCGAGGGCTCGCATCAAAAGGACGGCACAACCAGATCCATCTATGGACCACGCAAGAGCGCTCCAGCATACGATGCAACACAACAAACATCTGAACACCACGGTACACCCAGATACAGGGATGCCGCACACCCCCTATGTTTCACCGACGAGGTGCTGGACCATGAATTTCCAGAGGGATTCAAACCCGTAAACATAGTGGCATACGATGGAACAACAGACCCTGGGGTCTGGATTGAGGACTATATCCTCCATATCCATATGGCTCGAGGAGATGATCTCCACGCCATCAAGTACTTACCCCTCAAGCTCAAAGGGCCAGCTCGGCACTAGCTTAAAAGCCTCCCCGAAAGCTCCACTGGAAGCTAGGAAGAGCTCGAAGACGCTTTTCGGGCAAATTTTCAAGGGACTTATGTCCGACCTCCGGACGCTGACGATTTGAGTCATATAACTCAACAGCCCGGAGAGTCAGCCCGAAAGCTTTGGAACAGGTTTCTTACTAAAAAGAACAAAATAGTCGACTGTCCGGACGCCGAAGCCTTGGCAGATTTTAAACATAGCGCCCGCGACGAATGGCTTGCCAGACACCTCGGCCAAGAAAAGCCAAGAACAATGGCAGCATTAACAAGCCTCATGACCCGCTTTTGCGCGGGTGAGGACAGCTGGCTAGCCAGATGCAGCACCAGCGACCCAAGTACATCCGAAGTTAGAGATGAAAATGGGAAATCACGACGCAGCAAAAATAATAAGTGCCAGAATAAAGAAGACAGCCCGAAGAGCACGGCAGTAAACGCCGGATTCAGAAGCTCTTGGCCAGGTCAGCAAAAGCCGCCCTTTAAAGGCGCCAGAGATGAACTGTCCAGGCTAAACAAAATTCTGGACCAAATATGTCAGATCCATAGCACCCCCGATAAACCTGCAAATCATACCCACAGAGAATGTTGGGTCTTCAAGTAGTCCGGCAAGCTCAACGCCGAACATAAGGGGCAGGATACACCAAGCGAAGACGAAGATGAGCCTCACAAGCAAAACACTGGGGAACAGAAGAAATTTCCACCAGAAGTCAAAACAGTAAACATGTTACACGTGATAAAGGGGAGAAATAAAGCGGCACTCCTAGATAAATATGCCCAAGGGCCTATCACCGCAGAGTTCTGCTACTGGCCGTCTCAGCCGATCACCTTCGACCATAAGGATTACTCGACAAGTATCCAGCGCGCAGGATGGGCTGCCTTGGTATTAGATCCAATAATTTACAGATATCACTTCACACGAGTCCTGATGGACGGTGGCAGCAGTCTAAGCCTGATCTATCAGGACACAGTCCGCAAAATGGGGATAGACCCAAAGAAAATTTGCCACAGCAATACTACCTTTAAAGGAGTAACGCTAGGCCCAGGGGCTCATTGCACGGGCTCCCTACTACTAGAGGTTATATTCGGCTTCCCCGATAACTTCCGTAGTGAAAATTTAACCTTCCACATTGCTCCGTTCCAAAGTGGCTATCAAGCACTACTTGGACGCGAAGCTTTCATTCGCTTTAATGCAATACCGCATTATGCTTCCCTCACGCTTAAGATGCCCGGTCCATGTGGCATCATCACAGTAAATGGAAATATTGAGCGATCCCCGCGCGCCGAAGAGAGTGCGGCTGCCTTGCCAGCCGCACACTAAAACGGCCTCACCAACTAATGCATTCGATAGGTCGTCAAGACTACGGACATAGTTAGACGAGTCCGACGCAACTATATGTAATTCATACAGGTTTGATGGACACACCCCTATTACGAATACAAGGGGCTCAACGCGCGCAGGCAAGTGGCAATTTTTACTCATCTTGAATTTTACATGGTTTCTTTAAACCTACCTTTTTGCACGACAACTTCTCACCTAAGTTCCTCTATTTTATAGATGACAATCGTGCTACACCCGTCCAGGATACGGCACAACGGAGACACATGCGCAGACGTGTAGCAGGGACCCGTTCCAAGGATTCTTTTTAGATTAAGACCCTGCGTCAACCTTTTTTACTGTCTCTTGTTGATACACATCCCTCGGATTCTCAGTACAATTGAGAAGGATGCTGACGTCTTGGCATGTGGACGCGTCAGAATAATGCATGTACCTGTGCACCAGGGGATTCTTACAAAGGGCACTGTTTAGGCCCGGTTTACACCATAAAGACCAAATACCTTAGGGAGTTTTCGGCGTCGCGAGTTTGGCCTTATATGCATCAACTCCTAATCATGTCTTTGGTCAAATGTTGGGTTTGCCCGGCTCTTGTGTTTTGCTCCCTTACGTTCCGCTCTATCGGCTAAGGCGGCACCAGGAGAACTACTGTGATTGTGCCCTGGTTCATCCGACGAGCACCTCAGTAGAGAAAGCCGAAACCTGACTGTCATGATATAGCATGAGACTGGTCAACCACTCGATGACCTATCGGAATGTTAGAATTCCTCCGCCTTTATGAAGGGCCGTTTCCCGGTCAGGCATGTACGCACACCAAATTCGGGAGAGTGCGGAGCCACCAGGGGCTATATAGTAGCCCCACCGTCAAACTCCTAAGGCTAAGTGAAAGTGTTAAAGCATTATAGTCCGGTTGCCTCGTTCGCTGTGCTATCACCTCCTTAATAGGACCAAGACGTTGGATTAAGTGTGAACACGCGTCTTCTGCGAACACCTCCGCATTATATACATATATACATAAACGGCCGCACAGGAGGCATCATATTACTTTCAGGCAAAAGTATAAATTCAGCCTTAATAAATTTCATATTTACAATGGGAATACATGTCACTCAAACATAATATTCTTCGAGCATTGGGCCTCTATCAAACGAGCACCCTTGAGAACTTCTTCAAAATAGTGCTCGGCAGCCACTCAGCCTATGGCCGAACCCTGTGCCGCAACAGTGGCAGCATCCATCTCCGCCCAGTATGCTTTGACACAGGCAAAGGCCATCCGCGAGCCTTCTATACACGCCGACCTTTTCATCGCATTGATGCGCGGCACCGCACTAAGGAACTGCTGCACTAAACTGAAATAGTTGTTCGGCTTCGGCTTTTCCGGCCACAAATGATCTATGAGGGACCTCATGGCAAGTCCGGACAATCTATTGAGTTCGGCCCATTCGGCAAGCTGATCAGTTAGTGGAAGCGGACGCGCTAGAACGTTAAACTGCGACTACAATAGCTTGTCCACTTCACGATCTGTTTGATCTCGGAAGTATTCGGCCGCATTGATAGCACTCGCCGTCAAATCCAGATATGCGTCCGCCGAACTCCACAGCCGATCCAGAGGGGCATACCGCGGATCTCTGAACTTCCTCTGCAGCAAAAAGGGCTTTCCAGCCACAATATCACTGGCTTCACGCAACTCCTCCTTCTTCGCTCTCATGGCAGAGCAGGTGTCTTTGGTCGCCATCGTGGCCTTTTCGAGGTCCGTCGACTTCGCTCGATTTTCTTCTTCAAGGAACTGGCAATGGTCGGCCATGTCTTTTAACTTTACATCCATTTCGGCCATCTTCTCTTTGGTCTCGCCATGCGCGGCCTTCTCGGCTATTAAGTCTTGGGCCGCCTTTAAAGCGGCCGCATTACTAATTCTTGCTTGTTCCTTGGCTCGGGCAAGTTCCGCCCGAAGGGTCTCCACGGTGGCAGCTCCATCTGCAGTCACAACATATTAAAGATACTGGGGTTACGCTGCTCTTACTATGTGACATTCAACAGAAAATATCACTTACCCTGTGCCTCGTCAAGCCGCTTATTAACAAGCTCGATGTCGGCATCCGCCGCATCCAGTTGCCGCTTTAGTTTGGCAATCTCATGAGTCCGGCCAGCCACCGAAGCTCCAGCCACCTGCACATAAAGGCGGGTTGGTTATTACCTGGGACTATGATCCTCTGTTCGCCGCCGTTCTCGATGACAACCAGAGTCTCAGGGGCTACTATCTACACAGGGCACACTTAAAAATGTGCGGTACTATCAAAAAGTATATCATTTCACGTACCTCAAAGCCCGTCAGTAGACTCATAAAGGCCTCATGCAATCCGCTTTCGGCGGACGAAATTCTTTCCATCACCGTACCCATCAACATACGGTGTTCTTCTGAGATGGCCACTCACTCCAACAGCTCCCTCAGTACGTCCGACCGCATACCAGACGATGCCGGACTCTTCTGTTTGCTCTCTTCAAGAGCCGGATACTGGGGACTTCGGGTGACCATAGGATTATCTTCTGGCCTCACCGGATCCGGGGATGCCCTCCGAGATGACACTTCAAGGTCGCCCGCTTCCTGAGCGGAGGAGTCCGGGGAGGCGTTTCACTCTCCATCATCTCTGGAAGAAGATCCCTCGAAGAGGAGCTTTGCTGAGAAGGGCTGAGATCCGAACTGCAAGATAAATGCTTCGGTTATTTTCCTTGGAAGAAAGGTAGAATATCTTTACTATCAAGTATTTTTCGATAACTTACAGCTCGTTAGAGGGCTGATCTCCACACGGACTTTGTGTGGCAAGAGCACCCTCCGGGGCCGGACCCTCTGGTGGAGATTTCTTCTCCCGTTTGGAAGCCTTGGCTTTCGGATCTTCAGAGGCGGTCCTCTTCCTTCCCCGGGGCAAGAGAATGTCGGATTCTTCCCCTTTGTTATCCTCCCTCACGGAGGCGCTCATTCCCTCAGTTGGAATTGGAAGCGGTGGGGGCCCACTTTCGCCCTCTTTATTCCCCCCTTCATCTTCCTTTGAGGGCGCCGGGCGAGGTGCTAGCTCAAGCATCTTCTCCAGCACTGGATTCTCCAAGCCTTCAGGAAGAGGGGCCGGACACCGGATCATCTTCGCCTTTGTTAGCCAGTCCTGGTCAAAGAGCGATTTCTCAGAATGACGTCATGATAAAAGAAAGACGGTGTGTTCGGCTAGAGGATTACTTACTTGGTCGGCGGTGCGGTTGCTGCTCAGGCCCACGTCCTCGGTAGTATCCAGACACTTTATTTGGGGTCCGAAGAATGATTTATACATCTCCTCGTGCGTCAGGCCGAGGAAGTTCTGAATAGTGCGTGGTCCTTCTGGGTTGAACTCTCACATGCAGAGGGGCCGGCGTTTGCAATGCTGGACTCGATGAACCAACATGACTTGCACCACCGTAACCAGATTTAAATCTCCTTCGAAGAGATCTTGAATGCGGCTCTGCAATATAGGCACATCTTTGGCTGGACCCCAGCTCAGCCCTCTGCTAATCCATGACATCAGTTGTGGTGGAGGGCCCGAGCGGAAAGCAGGGGCATCCAGCCACTTGGCACTTCTGGGAGCTATGATGTAAAACCACTCTCGTTGCCATAATCCGGACACCTCTGGAAAGGAACCCTTTGGCCATGGAGCTCCAGCGATCTTGCTTATTAATGCACCTCCACACGCTACATGATGCCCCTCGACCATCTTCGGCTTCACGTCAAAGGTCTTGAGCCACAGGCCGAAGTGAGGGGTAATGCGGAGGAAGGCCTCACATATGACAATAAATGCCGAGATGTGGAGAAAGGAGTCTAGGGCTAGATCGTGGAAATCTAGCCCGTAATAGAACATCAAACCCCTAACAAAGGGATCCAGAGTGAGGCCTAGACCTCGGAGGAAGTGGGAGATGAACACAACATTCTCGTTGGGTTCGGGAGTAGGGACGACCTGCCCTCGGGCAGGCAGCCGATGCGAAACCTCGGCGGTTAGGTATTTGGCCTCCCTCAACTTCTTGATATCCTCTTCCGTAACGGAGGAGGGCATCCACCGGCCTTGAAGGCTAGATCCGGACATGATTGAAGGTCCGAAGCACCTGACCTGGGCTTTGGGTGTTAGTACTCGAGGCGGGGGAAGGATTCGATTGAGCACGGGAGGGAAAAAGTAAAAGCCTTGACCCTTTATAAAGAGGGTGAATATCAAGCGTCCTCCTAGTGGCCGTTTGGGACTTGCCTAAAATCTAGGAGTCCTGAGCATGGTTGGGTTACCCACGACCGTATTGATGAGAATCCCGTAATTAAGGGAACACGATCTCTGCTTTGACAAGACGTGTCAAGAAACCGCCTCGCGTTATGTGTGGAGCTGGTTGAAGGAAAACGGTTCGAATAATCACCAAGCCATGGCCTGATGTCATGTTGCCAAAGCGTGTCAGCAGATTAAGATTTGTGGAAATATTATTCTCTCTACGGGGGTATGTGGAATTTATTTTGCAGGGTCGAACACTATCCTGGTATTCAAACTCTTCTGTGATGTGTTCGGAGGAGGAACCCGCCTTGCAATGCCGAAGACAACACTGCGCGCCGGACTCATCGTCATTGAAGCCTGGTTCAGGGGCTACTAAGGGAGTCCTGGATTAGGGGGTCCCCGGACAGCCGGACTATATCCTTTGGCCGGACTGTTGGACTATGAAGATACAAGATTGAAGACTTCGTCCCGTGTCCGGATAGGACTCTACTTGGCGTGGAAGGCAAGCTAGGCAGTAAGGATATGGATATCTCCTCCTTTGTAACCGACCTTGTGTAACCCTAACCCTCTCCGGTGTCTATATAAACCGGAGGGTTTTAGTCCGTAGGACAACATACAATCATACCATAGGCTAGCTTCTAGGGTTTAGCCTCTCCGATCTCGTGGTAGATCAACTCTTGTAATACTCATATCATCAAGAATAAATCAAGCAGGACATAGGGTTTTACCTCCATCAAGAGGTCCCGAACCTGGGTAAAACATCGTGTCCCCTGCCTCCTGTTACCATCCGCCTTAGACGCATAGTTCGGGACCCCCTACCCGAGATTCGCCGGTTTTGACACCGACAGTAGCATTATAAGATGATCCCTTAACTAAATTTCAAGATATGATTGTTCTCCCTGAGTATGCACCATAGCGAAAGTTCTTCGTACCGATACACCACATGATGATCGAGTGTGATAGGCTCTATGTTCACATACAATGGGTGCAAGACAGTTTTGCACATGCGGAATACTCGGGTTAAACTTGACGAGCCTAGCATGTACAGGCATCGCCTCAGAACACTAGAGGCCTAAAGGTCGAACATGAATCATACAGTAGATATGATCAACATAGAGATATTCACCATTGAAGACTACTCCATCTCACGTGATGATCGGACATGGTTTAGTTGATATGGATCACGTGATCATTTAGATGACTCGAGGGATTTCTATCTACGTGGGAGTTCTTAAGTAATATGATTAATTGAACTTAATTTATCATGATCTTAGTCCACATAGTATTTGCATATCTATGTTATAGATCAATAGCTTGTGATGTAGCTCCCCATCTATTTTTGATATATTCCTAGAGAAAATTAAGTTGAAAGATGATAGTAGCAATGATGCAGACTGGGTCCATGATCTGAGGATTATCCTCGTTGTTGCATAGAAGAATTATGGCCTTGATGCACCGCTAGGTGACAGACCTATTGCAGGAGCAGATGCAGGCGTTACGAACATTTGACAAGCTCGGTATGATGACTACTTGATAGTTTAGTGCACCATGCTTTACGGCTTAGAACCGGGACTTCAAAAATGTTTTGAACGCCACAGAGCATATGAGATGTTCCAAGAGTTGAAATTGCTATTTCAGACTCACGCCCTTGTTGAGAGGTATGAGACCTCTGACAAGTACTTTGCCTACAAGATGGAGGAGAATAGCTCAACTAGTGAGCATATGCTCAGAATGTCTGGGTACTACAATCACTTGAATCAAGTGGGAGTTAATCTTCCAGATAAGATAGTGATTGACATAGTTCTCTAGTCACTATCACCAAGTTACTAGAACTTCATGATGAACTATAATATGCAAGGGATGACAAAAACAATTCCCAAGCTCTCCGCGATATTGAAATTCGCAAAGGAAGAATCAAGAAATAACATCAAGTGTTGATGGTTAACAAAACCACTAGTTTCAAGAAAAAGGGCAAAGGAAAAGAAAGGGAACTTCAAGAAGAATGACAAGCAAGTTGACACTCCCATGAAGAAGCCCAAAGCTAGACCTAAGCCTAAAACTGAGTGCTTCTACTGCAAAAGAGAATGGTCACTGGAAGCGGAACTACCCGTAATACTTGGCGGATAAGAAGGCTGGCAAAGTGAACAAAGGTATATTTGATATACATGTTATTAATGTTGAAGGAAATATGCTCTAGAGGTAATAATAAAGTTGTTATTTATATTTCCTTATATCATGATGAAAGTTTATTATTCATGCTAGAATTGTATTAACCGGAAACTTAGTACATGTGTGAATACATAGATAAACAGAGTGTCCCTAGTATGCCTCTACTTGACTATCTCGTTAATCAAAGATGGTTAAGTTTCCTAGCCATAGACATGTGTTGTCATTTGATGAACGGGGTCGCATCATTAGAGAATAATGTGATGGACTAGACCCATCTGTTAGCTTAGCACTATGATTGTTTAGTTTATTGCTAGTGCTTTCTTCATGACTTATACGTGTTCCTATGACTATGAGATTATGCAACTCCCGAATACCGGAGGAACACCTTATGTGCTATCAATCACAACGGAACTGGGTGATTATAAAGATGCTCTACATGTGTCTCCAATGGTGTTTGTTGAGTTGGCATAGATCGAGATTAGGATTTGTCACTCCGTGTATCGGAGAGGTATCTCCGGGCCCTCTCGGTAATGCACATCACTATGAGCCTTGCAAGCAATGTGACTAATGAGTTAGTCATGGGATGATGCATTACGGAATGAGTAAAGATACTTGCCAGTGATGACATTGAACTAGGTATGATGATACCGACGACTGAATCTCGTGCCAGTAACATACCGATGACAAAGGGAATAACGTATGTTGTTATACAGTTTGACCGATAAAGATCTTCGTAGAATATGTAGGAACTAATATGATCATACAGGTTCTGCTATTGGTTATTGACCGGAGATGAGTCTCGGTCATGTCTACATAGTTCTTGAACCCGTAGGGTCCGCACGCTTAACGTTCGATGATGTTATGTATTATAAGTTATGTGATTTGATGTACCGAAGGTTGTTCGGAGTCCCGGATGTGATCATGGACATGACGAGGAGTCTCGAAATGGTCGATACATAAAGATTCATATATTGGAAGCCTACATTCGGACACCGGAATGGTTCGGGTCGTTTCAGATAAGTTTCGGAGTACCGGGGCTTACCGGAACCCCCTCCGGGAAGTTATTGGGCCTTATGGGCCTAGTGGTGGAAGAGAGGAGGCAGGCCAAGAGGTGGCGCCCCCCTACCTGTACATCTATCTTTGGGATTAGTATTAGACCTAAATAATTGTTATTTGATGCCCGCATTAAGCATGAACATTATATCTGGAACTTGTTTGATGCGAGACGGTTATTCATTTAAATTAGAGAATAATGGTTGTTCTATTTATATGAGTAATATCTTTTATGGTCATTCACCCTTGATGAGTGGTCTATTTTTATTAAATCTTGATTCATAGTATTGAAGCTAAAAGATATAAGTTTAATAATGATAGTGCAACTTATTTGTGGCACTGCCGTTTAGGTCATATTGGTGTAAAGTGCATGAAGAAACTCCATGCTGATGGGCTTTTGGAATCACTTGATTATGAATCACTTGATGCTTGCGAACAATGCCTCATGGGAAAGATGACTAAGACTCCGTTCTCCGGAACAATGGAACGGGCAATAGACTTATTGGAAAAATACATACTAATGTATGCGGTCCGATGAGTGTTGATGCTCGTGGCAGGTATCGTTATTTTCTGACATCCACAGATGATTTGAGCAGATATGGGTATATCTACTTGATGAAACATAAGTCTGAAACATTTGAAAAGTTCAAAGAATTTCAGAGTGAAGTGGAAATCATCGTAACAAGAAAATTATGTTTCTAAGATCTGATCGTGGAGGTGAATATTTGAGTTATGAGTTTGGTCTTCATTTGAAACAATGCGGAATAGTTTCGCAACTCATGCCAGCTAGAACACCATAGCGTAATGGTGTGTCCGAACGTCGTAACCGCACTTTATTAGATATGGTGTGATCTATGATGTCTCTTACTGATTTACCGCTATCATTTTGGGGTTATTCTTTAGAGACGGATGCATTCACGTTAAATAGGGCACCATCGAAATCCGTTGAGACGACATCATATGAACTGTGGTTTGGCAAGAAACCCAAGTTGCCGTTTCTTAAAGTTTGGGGTTGTGATGCTTATGTGAAAAAGCTTCAACCTGATAAGCTCGAACCCAAGTCGGAGAAATGTGTCTTCATAGGATACCCAAAGGAGACTGTTGGGTACACCTTCTATCACAGATCCGAAGGCAAGATATTTGTTCCTAAGAATGGATCCTTTCTGGAGGAGGAGTTTCTCTCGAAAGAAGTGAGTGGGAGGAAAGTAGAACTTGATGAGGTAACTGTACCTTCTCCCTTATTGGAAAGTAGTTCATCACAGAAATCAGTTCCAATGATTCGTACACCAATTAGTGAGGAAGCTATTGATAATGATCATGAAACTTTTGATCAAGTTACTATCGAACCACGTAGGTCAACCAGAGTAAGATCCGCACCAGAGTGGCACGGTAATCCTGTTCTGGAAGTCATGTTAGTTGACCATGATGAACCTACAAACTATGAGGAAGCAATGATGAGCCCAGATTTTGCGAAATGGCTTGAGGCCATGAAATCTGAGATGGGATCCATGTATGAGAACAAAGTGTGGACTTTGATTGACTTGCCCGATGACCGGTAAGCCATAGAGAATAGATGGATCTTTAAGAAGAAGACTGACGCTGACGGTAATATTACTGTCTATAAAGCTCGACTTGTTGTGAAAGGTTTTCGACAAGTTCAAGGAGTTGACTACGATGAGACCTTCTCACCCGTAGCGATGCTTAAGTCCGTCCGAATCATGTTAGCAATTTCCGCATTTTATGATTATGAAATTTGGCAAATGGATGTCAAAACTGCATTCCTTAATGGATATCTTAAAGAAGAGTTGTATATGATGCAACCATAAGGTTTTCTGGATCCAAAAGGTGTCAACAATAGTGTGCAAGCTCCAGCGATCCATTTATGGACTGGTGCAAGCATCTCGGAGTTGGAATATATGCTTTGATAGTGTGATCAAAGCATATGGTTTTATACAGACTTTTGGAGAAGCCTGTATTTACCAGAAAGTGAGTGAGAGCTCTGTAGCATTTCTAATATTATAAGTGGATCACATATTGTTGATTGGAAATGATATAGAATTTCTGGATAGCATAAAAGGATACTTGAATAAAAGTTTTTCAATGAAAGACCTCGGTGAAGCTGCTTATATATTGGGCATCAAGATCTATAGAGATAGATCAAGACGCTTAACTTTCACAAAGCACATACCTTGATAACATTTTAAATGGATCAAGCAAAGAAAGGGTTCTTGCGTGTGTTACAAGGTGTGAAGTTGAGTCAGACTCAATGCCTGACCACTGCAGAAGATAGAGAGAAAATGAAAGTCATTCCCTATGCCTCAGCCATAGGTTCTATCATATATGCAATGATGTGTACCAGACCTGATGTGTGCCTTGCTATTAATTTAGCAGGGAGGTACCAAAGTAATCCAGGAGTGGATCACTGGACAGCGGTCAAAAACATCCTGAAATAGTTGAAAAGGACTAAGGATATGTTTCTCGTTTATGGAGGCAACAAAGAGCTCGTCGTAAACGGTTACGTCGATGCAAGCTTTGACACTGATCCGGATGACTCTAAGTCACAAACTGGATACGTGTTTTTATTGAATGGTGGAGCTGTCAGTTGGTGCAGTTCTAAGTAGAGTGTTGTGGCGGGATCTACGTGTGAAGTGGAATACATAGCTGCTTCGGAAGCAGCAAATGAAGGAGCACTACAAGAAATATGTCAACTTGCGACCATCACTATTGGTCGCTGAATGGTCATTGTTTTCCATTTGCGACCTTTTTGCGACCAAAAACAGATGGTCAAAAGCTGGCAGTCGTAAGCTGAAATTAGTGACCTTCTTTGTGATATGTAAAAGGTCGTTGATTCCACGACCAAATTTTTGGTCACGAGCAACCTCCCCATGCCACATAGGGATCCAGCGTGGCAAGCTGACGTGGATAAGAATCAGCCCGGTCCAATTCGGTGTTTTACATGGGTTGAGCCCAACAATTCAGCCTATTTGTGTTTTTTCTGTCAATTTTTGGTTGGTTCATCGGCCAAGCCCAATATTGCAGCCTTTTTTTGTTGGGCCGTGGCCCTCTTTCCATCAATTGATTTTCTATTTTTTCAATCATTTCATTTTAGAGCTGGTCCCACTAGTCAGATGGGTCCCACATGTCAAAAATGTCAAATTTTCTCAGATTATATTCATAAGTGGGACATAAATTGGTCCCGCTGGTCAAGTTTCCATTTCACATCTTTTTAACATACATAATCACTATTTCAAATAGGACGGGACAAATATAATTCATCAAATAACACTACATTAGTCTTTTACAATCTGTTACAATATTACAATTTACAGTCTACTACAGAACCAAAAAACTCTTTGCTAAGTAGGGCTTCACTGATTCGCACTTGGCTTCACGGCTTCACACTCCAAAAAAAATTAGGCTTGGAGCTCCTGTAAAAGAGTGAACAACTTCAATATTAGTGCACTACTGCTAAGGCCAGAACCAAACAATTCGATATTACAATAGAAAGAATTCTCAGGTTCATCAAGCACAGCAAAACAACAGTGTGACTGAAAACAAAAGAGGTCTCAGGTTTAGACTGAAAAGGAAGAGCTAGTTATGCATGATGTCCCAGGTTTAAAGAAAAGATCAAGACCACAATTTTAACAAGAGATATATAGTCAGTCCAATTGAACAAAGGTTGGACAGTAGCATTATGAGTATTTAAGTGGAGATGTAGCAGACAATCAAATGAATATATTGTGGAGACTAAGATGACATTCAATCATCCGGTAGCAAAACAAGCTTACTAGCTATCTAGTACACTAGAATGTGACCATCCAACATGCACACACGCATCATGCAAGAACATATATGAACATTTTCTATAAGGGGGACATCAAGACCTTGTTTTGGAAGGACTAAAGAGCACTTGAAGGAATTCTAGTCATCAAGTGCTTCTTCACCATCAGGCTCATTTGTTGCTGCTGCTCATCCTCCTACTCCATCTACATGGACAAGAGCAAGTTAGTTGTTTGCATGGCGTTCACTTAATAAAACTGCATGTATATTCATCTACATTACTTCTTCGGTATAGTATAGTACAAAGGATGGATGGGTTTGAGTTCAAATGTTTGCTTGCACGTGTACTACTCATATACTTAGGCACATGGAAAATCAACTACAAGCAAGAACACGATGAGCCAGAACAAGCTAGTAAGACACTAGCAGTAGAGCAACCATAATATGAAGCAAACAAAGGAATCACAAGGTAATTCTACTAATTTCATTGAAAGAATAGTGGCAATTTAGGCAGTGTGCTAGATGAGGTACAAACTGAATACTAGTACAGATTAAAGCAGGTTGAATGTTGAGCGGCCCATATAATATGATGGTAAGAAAATGGTAGCATCAAACAGATTGACAGGGAGAATTTCTCATCTTGGGCACAAGCTAGCACCCAAGCTAAGAGAAGGGACCTAAGCTAGCACACAAGCCAAGAGACATACTACTAGTAAATTGTTGTTATGGGTGAGACAAGAGCACAGGTGGTGCTGCTAGAGAGGGAATTATGGGCAATCGGAATAAATTAACAGAGTTTGTCCATGGACTGTCACAGGCAGCAACATAGCACTAGTGCTCTTGTGCTTGAGCAAGAAGAATATATATAATACACAGGCAGCAGAGTTGGTGCTAATAGAATACAACAGCATTGAGTAGTAGTAATTAAGAGGCAGCAGACTTGGTGCTAATAGAATACAGGAGAAGTGAGTAGCATAGTAATTAACAAAGAGAGCAGAGACGGATTGACAGAAGGGATCTTCCCTGTCAAGAAACAAATCATGCAATCATGCCAACATAATTAAGCGCAGAGACAAACAACAGCCTAGTAAGTGGGGAATAGTATACGACGGAGCCGCGTGCGCCTGGACTCCAAGTCTGAAGGAGCATGGAACGCGGTGTCAACATTCCCCTTCTGCCTCTCACTGCCAATTGGTGCCTGCCAAATAAATTCAAATCCTTGAGTTGACAGTTACCCATGTTGCTCAGTTTCTTGGTTCAAACAAGCTAAGGTAAAACCATCTGAACTATGTAAGCCTGAATTATGTAAGTTCAACCTTTAACAGATACATCTCCCAGACTAACCAAGGATTTAAGTTCTTATTTCAGCCAGATTATCTATACAAGGTAGCTGCAGTGGTTCAGTTTAATCTTGAACCAGTTAACAGTTTCAATATAGTTTTTCAGTAAGGAGAAGCTAGTGAAGTACAGCAATGAGAAATCACCTCCATGGCTACCACATTCCATAATACTAGTTGCTTTACTGAGATGCTGGTGTAGCTAATCTCTGGTGGAAGCATTACACCTCAAAGGATACTTCAGCAAACAAAGAACAGGATGGACTAGAATTCCTAATTGAATATTCACGAATTCAACACCATCATGAAGCTAATTGAGCACTTGTACATGAACAATGCACTTGCACATGGCGAAAGCTGATGATGTGAGAGCTTACGGTAAGATGTAGCTCCTGACGAGCAGGAAGTAGATTGTCTAGAACTGCCTTTCGTTCATGGCTGGCAGCTGTTTAGTCTACTGGTGCCCATTGGCCTACCACGTTCAGCACTTCTTTTCCTCTGCGGAGTAAGGACGACCAATGCATCACAGAATAGTTCTACATCACGTACACATCATGCTTGGAAGTAGCCCATAGGATGTTCCTCAGCTGCACATGTACAAGTATACGGGCAGTGTGTTCGTACCAGAATTCTTCTTAAAACTCTGCAGAAATACAATGATGCAAATGAGCGCCATTTTATTCAACCACACCAAATTCTACGGCGATAACAAACAAGATCGTCCGATGAAGGACATAACAGTGAGCTTCTGTTAAAATTTCTCGGGTAATTACAACTATGTGATTCTACTGTTAATCTAGATCTCCTTCAGGTTTTGATTCATTTAATCAAACAATAGAATTCCCTGCCTGCATCCTTCAGTACTAAATGACAATTATACATGACAAGAATAGACACCAATAAAATGGAAGACAACAATTTTTTTTGCACAATTCGTTTACACTTCAATGGTGTAGCATTCCAAAGTGCAGACTATGCCCATCAAGCCAAAAACAAATCCTATCACCACCACCGAGTTTTTGACAGCAAGGGACACTACAACATGTTCTAGGAATAGCTGCAAAATTCCATCGAGTTTTGGACAGCAAGGGCACTCACTGACGATGGTCTGGCGGTAGGCCTGCACCACGGCCCTGCCGACGACGGCGCTGCCCATGATGAGGAGCTGCCCGAGGAGCCGTCCAGCCTGCCGAACCATCGAATCAGACCATCAGCCACGCGATTAATAACAAAGGTCGAGCATGGATCAGATCGAGAAAATGATCAAGAGGACATTGCACGTACCATCTTGATCTGGTCCTTCTACACTCCACCCCTCTCCGGTGGCGGCGAAAACCCTAGGACGGAGTCCATGGCCAGCGGAGGGCAGCCGCAGATCCGGGGCGGAGTGAGGAAGCCCGTCCCCTGCTCGTGGTCCTCGTGTCGGATCTGGCACGCGGTAGACGTTGCTGGCCTTGGTTCGTGGCGGAGGGCCACCGAGGCGGCGATTGTAGGAGGCGGCGACATGGGGAGGCACGCCCACACCGCTGCCGTCAGCGCCGGGGCGACCACGCGTGCACGCAGGGCCGTGCTGGCGCTGAGCAGCACCATGGATCTGAGGGGAGAGGGTGTGGCTTGGCTCTCTTGGAGGAGGAAGGGTGTCGGGTGGGCTGGTTGGTTTGGTTGGGTGGGGGAAGGGGAGGGGCGAGGGGGAGGCCATGGACGGCAGCGAGCTCCGCCAGAGGGAGGTGGCAGCGGTGATCTGGAAGGGACAAGGCGAGCTCTCTCTCTCTCCATCGGGCGAGACAGCAAGGAGAAGGAAGGGGATCGATGGATGGATGTGGGAAAGCAAGGAGGCGAGGGGGTGGATGGAAAATGACCTAGGGTTTCGGAGTTGGTGTGGAAGGGTTGAGGACGACCGTTGGATCCGCGAGCATCCAACAACGTATGATGCACGATCCGCGTGAGATGTCCACGGACCAATCAGAATGCAGTATGATGTTGTGACCATCTAAATAGGTCATAGTTGCCTAAAAATAATGCATTAAAATCAAGTCAGCTATTTTATGACTTGAGAAATTCAAAAAGAAAATGGAAAACCTTCTCATTGTGTCACCAAAATGTGAACAAGTTTTCAGAAAAAAATAACAAACATGAAAAAAGATAAATATTTTAAAAAGGTGTCGTAGACATGAGTTTTTTGGCAAAAAAATCAATTTTCCATTTTTCGAGTGCCCAAAATGAGTTTTTTTGTGAAGGACCTACCATATAATTCTTGCAAAATTGTACCAAATCAATTTTGTAAAATACTAGGACATATTTAATGCACAATTGACCAAATGGTTGGGGGTCAGAAGTTTTGATCCACCTCTGATGAAAAAGACAAATTTCCACCGATTCAGTAGGAAGCGGGTCAAATTTGAACTGAAGTTGCCTTATGGTTTGTTCTTTATTTTTTCCAAAAATTATTTCTAGGTACATAAGTATCTATTTAATCAGAGAAACATCAAAAGTTTTCCAAGATTCAACCACTAGCTAGGAACGGTCAAACCCGCCGTTTTGACCACATTTTGAAACGGGCATAAAAAATAAAAAAAAATAAAAAATTGGAAAACCTTCACATTGTGTCATTATATGTGACCAAGTTTTCACGAAAAATAATAAACTTGTAATACGACAATTATTTTTAAAAAGTGTTCTCACAAATGAGCTATCATGCGTGAAGATTCATGACTTTCAAGCCAATGATCAATCTTATGGCCACATTCATGGCATAGTTTGTTAAAATGATCTCATATTTTGCACAAGGGTGCATATTGGAATGGCAAACAATGTTGCCTAAGTGAGTTTCATTTTCTTTGGACGAAAATTCAATTTTCCATTTTTTGAGTGCCCAAAATGAGTTTTTTTTGTGAAGGACCTACCATATATTTGTTGCCAAATTGTGCTAAATCAATTTTCTAAAATACTAGGCCATATTTAATGCACAATTGACCAAATGGTTGGGTGTCAAAAGTTTTGATCAATCTCTGAAAAAGACAAATTCCCGCCGATTCAGCCGGAAGCGGGTCAAATTTGAACTGCACCCGCCTCATGGTTTGTTCTTTATTTTTTCCAAAAATCATTTCTAGGTACATAAGTATCTATTTAATTAGAGAAACATCAAAAGTTTTCCAAGATTCAACCACTAACTAGGAACGGTCAAGCCCACCCTTTTGACCGCATTTAGAAACGGGCATAAAAAATTCAAATAAAAAATAAAAAATTGGAAAACCTTCGCATTGTGTCATTATATGTGACCAAATTTCCAGGAAAAATAATAAACTTGTAATATAGCAATTATTTTAAAAAAGTGTTCTCAGAAATGAGCTATCATGCCTGAAGATTCATGGCTTTCAAGCCAAATGATCAATCTTATGGCCACATTCATGGCATAGTTTGTTCAAATGATCTAATATTGTGCACAAGGGTGCATATTGGAATGTCAAATAATGTTGCCGAAGTGAATTTTCATTTTCTTTGGACGAAAAATCAATTTTCCATTTTTTGAGCGCCCAAAATTTTGACCAATCTCTCGTGAAAAAGACAAATTCCCGCCGATTCAGTAGGAAGCGGGTCAAATTTGAACTGCAGCTGCCTTATGTTTTGCTCTTTATTTTTTTCAAAAATCATTTCTACGTACATAAGTATCTATTTAATCAGAGAAACATCAAAAGTTTTCCAACATTCAACCACTAGCTAGGAACAGTCAAGCCCGCCGTTTTGACCGCATTTTGAAACAGGCATAAAAAATCAAAAAATTGGAAAACCTTCGCATTGTGTCATTATATGTGACCAAGTTACCAGGAAAAATAATAAACTTGCAATACGACAATTCTTTTAAAAAAGTGTTCTCAGAAATGAGCTATCATCTCTGAAGATTCATGGCTTTCAAGCCGAATGATCAATCTTATGGCCACATTCATGGCATAGTTTGTTCAAATGATCTCATATTGTGCACAAGGGTGCATATTGGAATGGCAAACAATGTTGCCTAAGGGAGTTTTCATTTTCTTTGGACGAAAAATCAATTTTCCATTTTTCGAGTGCCCAAAATGAGTTTTTTTGTGAAGGACCTACCATATATTTGTTGCAAAATGGGACCAGGTCATTTTTATAATATGTTGGGCCATATTTAATGTACAATTGACAAAATGGTTGGTCGTCAAAAGTACCTATACACCTCTGCTGAAAAAGATAAATTTCTGCCCATTCAGTAGGAAGCGGGTCAAATTTGAACTGTAGTTGCCTCATAGTTTGCTCTTTGTTTTTTCCAAAAATCATTTATAGGTACATAAGTATCTACTTAATCAGAAATACATGGTTTGGTGGCAATACGTTGAGGTTTCGATGGTGGCCTAGGGCCCCAACTCCAAATCATGTAGACTCGCATGCCCGCCGCATGGTCACCGCGTGACCGTGGTGTTGCCACGCGTTCCGGGCGGCCTAGGCATGTCTAGTGGGTTGGGCACTCCCCTGATAGGTGTCAGGAAGAAGAAGGCAACAGAAGAATCTCACGAGGAGACTGAACTGAGCTCAAACATGAATTAGCACCCAAGTGTTTGATTAGTGGTACGGGAAATGCGCACGGGCAATGGGCCTGAGTTTTGACCGAGGATGATCATCTACTAAGGACACTATCTTGGAAAATTTGCAGCTCAAATGGAGGAGCCTAGGTGTCACTTGCTTTGCAACGTACCACACTGGACAGAAATATGAATGTTGAAGCCACACTCACATGTATTGTTAGATGGGACTCAAATTTTGTGGAGAGCTATGATTTGGGAATATAGAAGTTGTTGCAAAAATTCAGCTCATTAGGATATGCCTAGCTAGTACTTCCTTCACAATAGTTCGAGTTGAACAAACACTTTGGAAATTTGTCGTGGAAGATTTACCAAGAAAATGGAGTTGAATATTGTCATGAGGCAAAAGAATGCCCAATTTTTTGGGGGAATTTTGGGAATGACAGAAATATAGGTTGCTTCACAACCTAGGGCAAAAATTGAAACATGGACATGACACATAGGCAAAACTGATGAGGTGGCGCCTAGTCATAGCAATCCACCACAATTTACAAGGTTATGACCATCTATATTGGTCGTGATCAGCTAGAAATAAGGCAGCAGATCAGTGTTATCTGCTTTATGACCATTTCGTGCAAGGAAATTACGACCTTTATGGCCAAAATGGTCGATATAGTTGAGGGTTTGGAGCCCCCCGAGCAGCTTTTGACCAATTGGTCTCAAATGGTCGTAGATCTATAACCAATTCTTCCAGGGTCACTGAAAGAAGGTCACTAGTTGACATATTTCTTGTAGTGGAGTCTGGATGAAGGAGTTCATATCCGATCTAGGTGTAATACCTAGTGCACCGGGTCCAATGAAAATCTTTTGTGACAATACTGGTGCCATTGCCTTGGCAAAGGAATCCAGATTTCACAAGGGAACCAACCACATCAAGAGACGCTTCAATTCCATCTGCTATCAAGTCAAGGAGGGAGACATGGAGATTTGCAAGATACATATGGATCTGAATGTTGCAGACCCGTTGACTAAGCCTCTCTCACGAGTAAAACATGATCAGCATCAAGACTCCATGTGTCGTGGAATTGTCACGACAGATGTCCTTGTCAAAGGACTTAGTCATGGAGCCATCGCTACGGGTTAGCGTAAAGGGGTTTAGAGCGGAAAAAGGACACGAGAGTTTATACTGGTTTGGCCCCTTACGATGAAGGTAAAAGCCTACTCCAGTTGTGATGGTATTGCTAGGGTTTCGATGACAGGGAGTGAATCTGCTTTGCTTGGCTCTCGAGTTGTTGTGTGTTGTCCCTAAAACGCCACCGGGTCGTCCCTTTATATACATAGGTTGACGCCCGCCGGTTTACAGAGTCCCGAGGCCGGACCATAAATGTCTCCGGCTCGGTCTCTACTCCTAACTTATCATACAAGTATACATCAGTATCGGTTCATGTCTACAAGCCTTAATCCGCCTTTGGGCCTTGGGACTTCATGAAGCGCCATCATACATGTCTTCATGGGCTTCAAATAAGATGATCATCATAAGGATAACCCGGCCTCTCCTGGCTGGTTTATGTCTAGTAGTAATATCCCCAACATTAGGCCCCAGATTGATTTGAACTTGTTCATGTCAATCTTCAACATTTAGAAGAATTCCTCCCTTTGCATCTTCGCATGATCTTGTAAACCGCCGTGATGTCATCCTCCAGATTTTTAATAAACCACTGTGATGTCACCTATTCATTTAAAGCCGAAGATACCCTTTCATTAATGAGCACCCAGCAATCGAAACGACAATCTCGTTATATATCCATTATTTGGGCTCCTCAATTCCCGCGCCTGTCGCTTATCTTTTTACCCTTATAAATAGGGCTAAGGACCCCTTTCCCTTTCTTTCCTTTGCCTTTCCATCTCTTCTTCCTCCTCGCGACGCCCCTGCACCCGAGCGCCGCCACCGTCATCGAGCTTCACCTCTGCCTCACCGTTGGCCGCTGCATCAACCTGATCGCACCAGAGAGACGCGGCACACCTCCGCTGCTTCAACAACTGCTGTAAGTTCTTCCCTCTTTCCTTTGTATATCCATTTAGGGTTCATACGGGTTCATGGCGCTCTCTTCGTGTTCTTCGTCAGTCCATAGATAGCAGACCTCAAGCTTGACTCGTTTCATGCAGTAGCTATGGTAGTCCTTATCTCGGTCATTAAACCAAGCTTTAAACACATAAGAACTTGATCTGGACCTTTTGTGAACTGCTTCAGGACTAAACTTTTTAGGTCTAAACCTTCTTTCTTTCCTGACTTGTGGTAGATCCAAAATTCCAACGCAATCTTGTGAAACCTGTTTTTCCTCACTTAGTCATTTTTACCTTAGATCTGCACCTTCCTTATCTGCGTAGGCGGTTTATCCTTGTAGAAAGTAATCTGTCATATGCCATTAGTCCCCTTGTAAACCGCTCATCGCTTTAGCATTTATAAACGCTTTGTCGTAGGTGGTTTATAACTTCCTCCGGTTTAACAATTCTACAAGCTTGAATTCCTTTTTTTCTCAACCTATTACACTTTATGCGTTGTCATTTATGAATCATAAACCGGCAGTAACCTTTTCCCGCTCTTCACTTGCAATGGCCAAACAATTCTATTCCTGTAACTGGGTCCCTTCCTGGGTTACTGAGGAGCAACTGAATGGATGTGTCAAAATTGGCACTTGACCAAAGAAGAATGAAATCCAGTGGTAGTTCTCGGTCCAAAAAATCCTCCTACCCCCAGAGATGGCGAAGTAGTAGTGTTTGCTGATCATATAGGCCGTGGTTTTAAACCGCCTGGATCCAAGTTTTTCCGGGATGTACTAGCCAGCTTTCAGATCCACCCTCAAGACATTGGACCCAACTCTGTATCTAATATCTGCAACTTTCAGGTGTTTTGTGAAGCCTATCTACAAGAAGAGCCAACTGTCGAGCGGTTCCAGGATTTCTTCCACTTAAACCGTCGCACTGAATTCATAGACGGGCCTAATACTGAACTCGGTGGCATCTCCATTCAGAAAAGGAAGGATGTTCGCTTTCCTCATGCCAGACTTCATAGTCAGCCAAAGGATTGGAATCAGACTTGGTTCTATTGCAAGGACACTTCTCCTGAAGATGAGAACCCTCTGCCGGGTTATCGTGCTCACTGGCTTAGCAACACTCATCCGCTTCCACAATGACTAAGTGCCAAGGAACGGGCCTCATATGCACCACAACTCGCCAAGCTTAGAGCTTTCATGGCCAACAGTTTGACATGTGTGGACTTTGTTTGTTGTTGGATATCCTAGAGTATCCTGCCGTTAAGTCGTCGCTCCGGTTTAATGTGCGAGTACACCGGTGACGTAAAAGACTCCCAACGTCATATTGACATTCTGCTAACAGATGATGAAGTTACTGAGTCTATCAAGAAAATGTTGAATGAACCGGAAGCTGTCTGTAGCAAGACCGGGCTAAGTCCCTTTTATACATAGAACAAACCGCCCGCTGTAAGAGTTGTTTTGCTTCCGCTTTATACTTGATATTTTTGAACTATGCAACTTTTAATATCCTCTGCTCATTTTTTAAATAGGGTGATGATCCGTTCTAGAAAAAGAAACCTCGGGAGAAAATGGTTAAGGCTCCTCGTCAAAAAACGAAGGCGGTCAAGAAATCTACTAAGAGGAAAGCAACTGAGCCAATCGGTTTAGAGCTTGATGACGACCCTGATGAACCAGATGCAGAGGTAGAATTTGATTCTCTTGGTTCACTTTTCATACACCTCATTGACAATGATATTTATCAGGATGACGCTGAGGGCAGCCAAGCTGACGACACAGAGGTAACTATCCTTCCCTCCGGTTCAGATCCTCTGCCAACACAAAAAATCCGTCAAGCAATCCGGAAAGTAAGATTTTCTCACCCCCTAGGTTACTTGGACCCAAACTTTCTTTTGAAGAAGCAGCAACACGAAACTCTCCGCACAACCCATCATAGCGGCCAAGTAATCACTTCCACCGGTCTACCAAATACTCTGGTTCGGAAGCGCCAATCCGAGGTTTCAAATACTTCCAATACTTCTTACCCCAAGGCGGGTTATTTCCGACAGCCTCTTAATCCGTCCGATTCGAATTATCAGGGAACACCACCTTCATCATCCGGCGAATCAACTGTGACACAGCTTCCGCCCCTCAAGACCGTCCCTGGGTAAATGTCTTAAGCTGTCTCTTTTTGATGCTTTATGATTATGTGCTGTCGGATTTCGGGTTCTGGAAGACCCTTGAGGTTCGAACACAGGGGTGCGCGCGGAGAACTCTCCCCTATCGATCTACGTCCAATCTCCTTGCGTGATCTAAGCTGGAAACAACGAACAACACAAGGGACACGAGGTTTATACTGGTTTGGGCCACCGTTGTGGTGTAATACCCTACTCCAGTGTGTGGCGTGGTGGATTGCCTCAGGGGCTGATGATGAACAGTACAAGGGAAGAACAACCTCGCGACAGGTGTTCTTGAGCTGGTGCGATGAACTGCTTGGGTGAGTTCGGTCGCCTCTCCCTCTCTCTGCTAGGGCTCTATCAGATCTCTAGATGTCCCTCTACTCTGTGGTGGCTAGCTCTATTTATAGTGGCCCTGGGCCTCTCCCCCAAATAATGAATGGGAAGGGCGCCAACAATTGGCCATTTTGAAGGGGGACATCTAGTACAAGTTATCCTGACCAAAGGTGGTCTTCGGCTGCCAAAAGCACTGGTGATGACGCCGTCTTGGGCTCCGCGGTGACCTCCATCCTGCCGCTCTGTTGGTCTTGGTCTCGTTGCATCGGAATGGTAACCTTTGCCCGATGCCTTGGCCTGTGCTTGCCCCCTTTGCACCAAAGGGGAAACAAGGACACTGCGTAGGCCGGCGCCCGCCTGGCGCCCGCCTGGTCTCGGTCGTCATGGCTTGCGTCACGGGCTCCTCGCGAGGTACCCTTGCCTTGATCTCTCAGCCTCCTCGCGAGCCTGCCTAATGAGGCTGCCTCTGAGCAAGCTTCCAGTCGTCCGCCCCCCGAGGCTTGGCCCCTCGCGAGGGTCTTGAGCTTGAGCTGAAGAAGATGGGCCGCGCTGGGCCCCCACTTGAGCCACGCCGTAGGCCGCAGGCAGGAAAGTCTGGGGACCCCCGTTCCCAGAACGCCGACAGTAGCCCCCGGGCCCAAGGCGCGCCCGATTGGACGTGGGCTTCTGCGCTTCCCCACGACGCCTCGGTGGCTGCACGACTTGACAGGTCCCTGCATGCAGAGAGACCGGTCATGATTACCCGCGATCGTGGTTCTCGGCGGTTGGCCTCCTCCGGCTATTAGTACGGGGTTGCGTGAGCCCCTTCAGCCCATCCCTTCTTGCTGCTACTTTTCTTCTTCTTGGCTACTCGTCGTTCCCGTGGCTCCAAAGAGATTCTCGGCCGCGGAAAAAGGAAAGGCCCGCCAGGCAGGGCCGACTCCCCCCGACCAAGCGCGGCCGAGGCCGCCCTCGCAAGTATTCCACGGTCCCCATAGTGGCTTCTCGCGGCCACGGAGGCGGTTCCCTGCGCGGTGGTGAGCGCCCGGTTGCCGATGGGGGGCACACTGTGGCTGTGCACCCCCCCCCCCTAGGCCATGCTTCCGCTCTGCGGAGGTGCTGCCGGAGTTCGTCGTGTGGTCGGCGGACCCAACCAGCACCCGATTCCAGCTTCCCCGTTTCTTCGTAGGTGAACTACCGGCCAGCGCTCGATGCAGCCTCTGGCTCCAGGCATACGACTGCTGCAGCAGGGCCTCCTGGGCTTCGCTGGAGGTCTCCGTTTCTGGGAATGGGGCCCTGACCCGCGGCTGGCAAACGTTTGCCCGCGCGCGCAGCCTGGGCCGGCGGTGCACCCTGTACTTCAAGTTTGATGGTGACGCCACCCTCTATGTGAGGGTGTTCGGGGAAGACGGTCGCCGTGCTGGGTGCTGCCCCGAAGACGATGATCGTGGCCGCTTGCCCAGCCCCGGCACTGACCAGGATGAAGACGGCGACAGACGTACAGGCGGCAGTGCTCGGGGTTCCCTGAGCTTCGGCGACTCCCTCTCAGGCAGCAGCTCCTCCAGCGGTGGCCGCGACCAGCCTCCGCGCCGTCGCGCCCGCCTGGGTGAAGGTAGCGGGTCAGCCCGCCATCGCGCCCCGGTGAAGCGAGATGAGGGATCCGCCTGAGCCCCGGGAGAAGCTCGAACCCTCGCTGTGGGTTGGTGCAGGACGAATCACGCCTATTTTGTTTTCCTTCTTTTCCTATGCAGAAATAGAAGGTAATATAGGCCCCGCGGGGGCGTGTTAGAACTACTGCTGTTAACCATCGCGCTGCTTCTGCTATTTCTGCGTTGTGTTCCCGCGTCGTGCACCTGTGTGCGAGAATTATTTTAGCTCGGTGGGGCTTGATGCGGTCCTTGCCTCCCGAGGCCGTGGCCCCACCGTGCGCTTCGTGCCCTGCAAGGATTAGTAGGAGGGGTAACTTTCGGTCTCGGTTGTGGGGGCGATCGGCCCAGGTCCTGCGCTCGTGTCGCGATGCCCATGGGGCACGGACTGGGAGGGGTGATCCCGCAGAGGACTCGGATAGGAAATCTCCAAACGATCGGGGCAGAAAACACTCGCGAGGGCACCCACGAACCTCCCTCACGAGACTTGTGTGAGAGAAAACGAGGCAAGCAAGCTAAAAAGATAAAGAGTCACAAGCCAGGAATGTCAACAGCTTCAATAAAACTTCAAACGGGAATAAACGAGCCAACTGCAGAAAGCAAATGAAAAAGCCGCGTTTGGCACCTATTCTAGTCTTTGACGTCTTCTCACCAGCGCGGAGCTAAGTGCTGCCACTGGGCGTGGGCGGGAGCCCCCGACGCCTGAGGGCGGCACTTCGGAGACTCCGGGGTGTGTACAGCCCCACTCATTATTACGTGAGAGTGTCACAGGCGGCGAGCTTCACAGGCACCGGGCCTTTCCCAAAACGCGGCAGCTTCACAGGCACCGGGCCTTTCCCAAAACGCGGCAGCTTCACAGGCATTTGCCTTCTTCACATGCACCGGGCCTTTCCCAAAACACGACACCTTCATAAGCATTTGCCTTCTTCACGGGCACCAGGCCTTTCCCAAAACACGGCAGCTTCACAGGCACCGGGCCTTTCCTAGGTGCTAGGCCTCGCTCAGGGATAGAACCTCCGGAGATGTTGAATGTTCCACACGTTCTGGCTGGGTACCCCCTCCGTGGTCTCCAAGCGCGTGGAGCTAGGCCTGGAGACATGAACAACCTTGAATGGGCCCTCCCACATGGGAGAGAGCTTGTGCAGCCCCTCCCTGGAGAGAACCCGTCTGAGTACGAGATCCCCTACCTCAAGAGTTCTGGGGCGGATGTTGCGGCGGTGGTATCGTCGCAGCGCCTGTTGATACCTTGCCGCTCGCAGCGCGGCTTCTCGGCGGCGTTCCTCCCCCAGCACGAGATCCATCCCCCGCATGGCATCCTGCTACGTCTCGTCGAACGCCAGGACCCGTGTGGAGCAACGCCTGACCTTGTGAGGGAGAACAGCCTCTGCTCCGTAGACGAGGAAGAACGGGGTCTCGCCAGTCAGCTTGGTCGCAGTTGTGCGGATTGACCACAGCACGGACTGGAGCTCGTCGTACCAGCCCCTGCCACAGGCCTCCAGCTTCTTCTTAAAGGTCCTGGCTTTGAGGCCCCTCAGGACCTCCACGTTGGCTCGCTTGGCCTGGCCGTTGCTCCGGGGATGTGCTACCGAAGCGTAGCATATCTGCATTCCAAGGTTAGCACAGTACGTTTTGAAGAGATTACTGGTGAATTGCGAACCGTTGTCGGTGATGATGTGGTTGGGAACCCCAAATTGGCTCACGAGGCCCTTGATGAATTTGACCGCGGAGCCTGCCGGGATTGTGCGGACGGCTTCCACCTCAGCCCACTTAGTGAACTTGTCCACAGCGACATAGAGGTAGCGATAGCCCCTGGCGCCCGAGGAAATGGGCCCAGAATGTCCAGCCCCCAAACTGCGAACGGCCATGAGAGGGGTATAGTCTGTAGACCCCCTGCAGGCTGATGGATCTGCTTAGCGTGAAACTGGCAGGCCTCGCAAGCCCTCACCAGCTCAACGGCGTCGGTGAGCGACGTGGGCCAGTAGAATCCACTACGGAACGCCTTTCCGATGAGGGTTCGTGACGACGAGTGGTGCCCGCAGTCTCCGCTGTGTATGTCCGCTAGTAGCTCCTTCCCTTGCTCTTGGGAGATGCAACGTAGGGACACGTCATTTGGTCGCTTCCAATAGAGCTCTCCGTCCTTGATGCAATAAGTTGTGGCCTGCCGCACCACATTCTCCGCTTCCCCCTCGTCCTCCGGTAGGGTACCTTGCATCAGGTAGTTCTTGAGCTCCGGGATCCAACACCCTTCCTGAGGCTCTAACGCCTGGAGCAGGCATGCCCCTGAGGCCGGGCCGCAGACCGGAGCTCCTGAGGCAGGCGGCTGAGGGAGCTCCTCCCTCGGTTGCGCCGTGCTCGACAGTGACGACACCGCCGAAGGTTTGAAGAGCCGCTCCTCGAAGACGCCAGGCTCCTAAGGCAGCCGTCGAGATGCCCTCTTGGCAATGTCATCAGCTTCCTAATTGGTGCCCCGGGGTACGTGTTGCAACTCCAGCCCCCAGAACTGTTTCTCCATCTTGCAAACCTCAGCGAGGTAGGCTTCCATGTGCTCGTCCTTTGGCTCGTATATCTTGTTGGAGAAGTTGACGAGGAGATGCGAATCGCCCTTGATGATGAGGCACTTTACCCCTAAGGCAATTGATGCCTTCAAGCCTACTATTAGGCTTTCGTACTCCTCTATGTTGTTGGAGACCTTTTCTCTGTGCTGGAAGCATAGTTGTACGGCATAGTAGAGTTTGCCCTGGGTAGGGGATACGAGCACTGCGCCAGCTCCCGCACCGTGTCGGGAGAACGCCCCATTGAAGTACATGACCCAGCCGTCCGGTTCTTCACTTCCCGAGGAAAGTGATCGCTCTTCGCCTGCCTCGAGACCCGGCGCTTCTGCCCATTCTGCCACGAAATCCGCAAGGGCGGCTCCCTTGATGACTCTGGTCGTACTAAATTCTAGCTGAAATGCCTATAGTTCAATGTTCCATTCAGCGACCCTCCCAGCTGAGTTGGGGCTCCTGAGTACTCTTTCCAAGGGGTATGCTGAGACGACTTTGATGGGATGGCCTTGGAAGTAGTGGTGCAACTTGCGTGAGGCCACTAGTAGCGCGAGGAGGAGTTTTTGAGGCATGGGGTACCGTGCCCTTGCGTCCCGTAGCACCATGCTGACGAAGTACACGGGATGCTCGATGAGGTTGAGGGTGCTGATGCAGCTTGCGTCCTCCAGAGGTCGAGGCGTCTCTTGAGACGATGGAGCCCCCAGTGCTTGGTCGCCTGAAGAGGCTTCTCCTGCTCCGGGTGCGTTCTCCTGCAGCGGATGTTCCTTTCCGGCTGCGGTTGCGGCCTTTGCAAGGCCCTCCCAGCTCTGCTTTGCTTCATCTCGGACGGTCAATGCGGCCTTGGCACAACGCTCCTCCCTGACCACCACCAGGGCTGCTCTAGCGGAGTAGGGGGTGGCCGCAAGGTAGAGCACTAGGGGATCCCGAGGACGCGGAGCTACCATCACTGGTGGGCTGGTAAGGTACCTATTGAGGTCTTGGAATGCCTTGTCGGCCTCTTCAGTCCATTCAAAGGGGCCCTTTTTCTTCATTAGCTTGAAGAAGGGCAGCGCCCGTTCCCCCAGCTTGTAGATGAAGCACCCTAGCGCAGTTACACGCCCGGTGAGCTTCTGCATTTCTCTGAGGGTCCTTGCCGGGCTCATGTCTTCGACTGCCTTGACCTTCTCTGGGTTTACCTCGATGTCCCTGTGGGACACGAGGAAACCCAGGAGCTTGCTCGAGGGGACTCCAAACACGCACTTCTCCGGGTTGAGCCGTAGGTCCACTTCATTGAGGCTCGCAAAGGTTTCTTCCAGGTTTTGTATTAGGGTTCTTGCCTCACGAGACTTTACCACAATGTCATCGACGTAAGCTTCAGCATTCCTCTTGAGCTGCCGGCCTAAGGCGATGTGCATCATCCGCTGAAAGGTCGCGCCTGCGTTGCGCAACCCAAATGACATGCACGTATAGCAGTACACTCCACACGGGGTCAGGAAAGCCGTCTTCTCCACGTCTTCTACCGCCATCTTGATCTGGTGACAGCCCGAGAAGGCATCTAGGAAGCACAATAGGTCACACTCTGCGGTGGAGTCGACTATCTGGTCAATGCAGGGGAGCGGAAATGGATCCTACGGGCAGGCCTTGTTGAGGTTGGTGAAGTCGACACACATGCGCTCCTTTCCTCCCTTTTTTGGCACAACGACCGGATTAGCCAGCCAATCAGGGTAGCGGACCTCGCGGATAACTCCTTCCGCCTCTAGCTTCCAGCTCTCTTGAACGATGAAAGCCTGTTTTTTAGTGGACTGCCGCCTTGCCTTCTGCTTCACAGGGCGCACATTGGGGCACACGTTGAGGTGATGCTCAATCACTTTCCTTGGGACCCCTGCTAACTGATCAGGTTCCCACGCGAACACCTTCTTGTTCGCATGCAGGAACCTCACCAGGGCCTCCTCCTGCTCGGGCTCGAGGTTGGCCCCTATGGTGAAGGTGGCGCTAGTGGACCCGTCCTCGTCGACTGGTACCTGCTTGGTTTCTGCCTTGTCTTGGGTGAATAGATGCTTTTTTTAGCCGGTGCAGCCCCCTTGGGCTCAAGGGCGTCGGTGCTAGTGGGCTGTGCCACCGCGGCCGCCCTGAAAACATGCTGGAGCACCTGCAGCACATCCCTTGTGTCTCCTGACATGGTGAGGACGCCGCTGCTCCCAGGCATCTTCATGAGGTTGTACGCCAAGTGAGTTGCTGCCATGAACCGAGCCAAGGCCGGATAGCTGAGGATGGCATTGTAGGGGAGGCCAATGGGGGCGATGTCGAAGTTGATCAGCTCCGTGCGGAAGTTGTCGTAGGTGCCGGAGGTCATTGGGAGGCGGATCTGTCCCAAGGAGGCGGTGGAAATGGCTCCGACGCCCGAGAATGGCCTGCTGGGTTGCAGCCGCTCCAGCGGCACGTGGAGGAGGCTGAAGGCCTCCACCGAGACCACGTTGAGGCCGGCACCACCGTCGATGAGGGTCCTGGTAACGGCCACTTGGCAGATGGTGGGGGTGCACAGCATCGGGAGCGCGCCCGAACCGATGGGGTTGAATGGGTGATCCTCCGAGTCAAAGGTTAGATCGGCCTCGGGCGCCACACAGCCCAGGGGGGCTTCTCGGCGCTTGAGGCGGTGTTGATCCAGCGGGTGAACGGCATGACGTGATGGCTCGAGGGTGGTGCCCGGGAGAGCAACTGCTGACACCACGCTTGATGACCTGCCACCCCCAGATCATGTTTCTACTGAACAAGTAGAAGTTGATACCGCAGTGCAAGCTGATAAACCGGCAAGTCCAGTCCATACTGATGATGGACCGTCTAGTCCGTTTAAGGCTACTGATATTCTACCAACTCCAGTAAAGGCTGCTGGTGACAAGGAAGATGAGGTTATCATTACTGGCATTGGCCACACCCCCCTAGCCATCCTGTTGCCTTAGCAAAACATAGCGCCAAAGAAGAATGTGCTGCCATGGAGAAAGGCAAATGGAGCACCGATTTATCAAGCTATGCACACCTCAGCGCCCAGGAGCTCCATTCTGGTTTTTTAAACCGCCTGTACACAAACCGTGACTATGAAGCCGGTTTAGTGAACTTAATGAACGAACTCTATGAGGTAATTACCAATCCTTTTCTCTCTTAAGTCCAATTGTAAGTACCAATTCCTGTAGCTCCCAAGGGCTGATTTATGATAGTAATCAAAAACCGGGACTTCATAATACCGTACTTCTGCATACTTATCCTCCAAGGGTCGGTTGATCCTTTAAAAATGAACCGTACTTTAGCATTGTGTCCTCATAACTTTCGCATGTGTAGTCCCCAAGGGCCGGTTTACCTTTCCAAGGTGAACCGGGACCTTAACCACGGTTACTTTTGGGCAGATGTACATTAGCCCCCAAGTGCCAAGAATAATGCTTGCATTATACTTGGGACTTAAAATCATTTTCTAGAATGAAGCGAGTAGGCATTAGCCCCCAAGTGCAAAGTGCATAACTTATTATATGCTTGGTACTTCAAATATATATAGCCCGTTGATGACATGTCTGTTCTTTATAGGCTGAGCTGAGCAAAAAGGATGCCCAAACTGCTGATCTTCAAGAGAACATCAAATCTCAGCAAGCGGAGGCTTCTAAAGCCAAAGAGGAACTGACCAATCCCTTAACAGCCATGGAGAAGCTGAAGCAAAACTTCAAGAAGGAACATGCAGATTGGGACATGGAGAAGGCCGCTTTAGTACAAAAGGCCGAAGACGCAGAGGCAACCCTTAAACCGATGGTCGAAGAACTGACCAGTTTAAAGTGGAAAATAAACGCTATGACCTCTATTGTATTTGGTAAGTATCCTCATCTGATGTTTTTCAAGTCATTCTACCGTATCAATTACTGGTTTACTGATGCTTGCAATGTCACAAGGACCCGCATTACCCATCTGGGCTCTGACATGCGAATGAAGCTGAAGTTAGCCTATACTTTGATAGGGCAGTTGTATTCCGAATCCCAACGGGCTATCTGCACTGCTGCTTATATAACAAGCCTCCTCCAACACTGATAAAAGAAACCATCGAGAAGCTGTCAATGATGCATGCCCGGTTGGATGAACTCAAAAAATCAGCTACAAGGTCAGGCGCGCTGACTGCGCTATTCCGGGCCAAGGCATGGATTCCAGATCTTGAACCGGCAGATACTGGTCAAGGCTATCCCGGCGTAAAGGAAGACGACTCAGAATTCAATAATGATGATCTCTGAAGGCTGACAAGGGAACTTCGACCCATAGCAAGCAAGTTGGCGGATGAAACAGATCTATCGCATTACCAACTGGTTTATGATGCTGATCAAAAAAGATATCCTACGCCAACACATGATGTAGAAGATCTTGTTCCGCCAATTCGTAAGCACACTTATGCCCCTGACATTGATCCTTCCACCCTTATAAGTGAACAAGCCATGTTCCAAGCTTTAACTGGAATCGATTGGACAACGATTGATTTCCAGCCACTGGGTAGAGAAGAGGAGGATGCACCGACTCAAGATGACCCTCAATCTTCAAGTCGTCCTGATGATGAATCCTGAACCGGAGACCGGTTTAATCTGATGCAGCCTACCATTCTGACTGAAACAATTATCCTTTGTGGGCATTTAAAACGCCTTGTAATAGGCTAGTTCAAACACTTGTCTGATTATGCCATCGAGCATACTTATTTTGCTTGACACTAATAACTCGCCATGCTTTTGGAATCTTTATTATATGCATAATCCGTAGTGGATGTATTTTAACTTGTCCCTGTATACAAGAGATTGAAGGGGTCCTGGCGGTTTACCGCTGGACGGGTCATGCTGCCCAAATATATAGCCTAGTCATACAGTCAAGGTTGTTTAAAAACAATCAGAATATAATAAAGAATACATGTTACCTTTGTTGTTTGACCCATGACTATTATAAAAGGCTGATAACGCCAAGCTGGAGTATAGATGACTCCTTCCAGGTTTGCCGGTTTACAATGAAACCATACCGGGTTATGATAAACATCGGTTTTATCCATATAATAATGGTGACTTGTAGTCAAACCAGACTGGAACAATAAATGCCGGATTATAGCTGATCATGTACTAACAATTTAGCATTGTAAGCCACGCCGGGTTATCAGAAAATTCTTATGAATTTTATCAAAAGAGAAGAAACACTTTGCAAAAAATACAAGAATATGTGAGGCTTTTCATGGGCTGCCAGGCCCTAAATCGAGGCTTTTCATGGGCTGTGAGGCCACTGAGTTAAACCATTTTTCAAAGCCTTTTAAGATGGACCTCAATCTTTAACCAATCATCCTTTTAACTTTGACAAGTTCAGGGTCTATGAGATTGACTTGTCAAACGTTCGATGGGTCATACCAGGTTTACCTGGACGGAGTGGCTTACTTAAAGGGGCAGGATAACCCGGGGTTTTAGGTGAATACACCTGGCTTGATAGCCTACTGCAAGGGTGCAGACTCTTTGTTCTTTGAGAAGCAAAGAGCCCCCAAGCAATATTTGAGCTGTGCTCGGTGGGTGCCTATGTTTGAGTTGTGCTGGTGCAACACTCTCTTTGGCCCCACAAAATTTCCTTTTGGCTTTAAGCCTATCAAGAGGTGTAGCTATGGTGTGAATACAACCAAGCCCCCTAGTGATTTCCCTTTGGCCCTAAGCCGATCAAGAGGTGTAGCTAAGGTTCAGATATGACCAAGCACCCTAGTGATTTCCTTTTATATGTGTGGCTTTACAAGCCGGATCAATAGAATTCCGCTTTGTAAACAGAAGCCTCCATGTAAACACATATGATGTAAAACAATAGAGACCCCGCTTTAGCTGAGGCTCTGGTTTATTATATTAATTATAATATATACATTGTCATAATTATGTACATAAAAAGAGCCTATGGCTCAATTATAATAAGGCCGAAGATGAGCTATATTCCATGGCCGCTGGGTTTCCTCCTCCGATTTACGTGAGTCTTTGTGCTCACGAACATCGATAAGTTAGTATGATCCATTGTGCAAATTTTTGCTGACCACAAAAGGCCCTTCCCAAGGTGGGGATAACTTGCGCATATCAGTCTGATCCTGGATGAGCCGGAGCACTAGATCGCCTTCTTGAAAAGTTCTAGTTTTAACCCGGCGGCTGTGATAATGTCGCAGATCTTGTTGATAAATCGCCGAACGTGCCGCTGCAAGATCACGCTCCTCATCTAGTAGGTCCAATGAGTCCTGGCGTGCTTTTTCATTATCAGCTTCAACATAAACCACCACACGGGGCGAGTCATGATGTATGTCACTAGGGAGAACTGCCTCTGCTCCGTAAACCATGAAGAAAGGCGTGTAACCTATAGATCTGTTTGGTGTGGTTTTGATACTCCATAACATGGAAGGTAACTCCTCCACCCAACAACCCGGCGTCCGGTTTAAAGGAACCATAAGCCGAGGTTTGACACCTCTCAAAATTTCTTGATTGGCCCTCTCTGCTTGATCATTAGATTGGGGGTGAGCCATTGATGACACGTCAAGCCGGATGTGCTCACATTGACAAAATTCTTCCATAGCACCCTTGGACAGATTAGTACCATTATCCGTTATAATGCCGTGTGGAAAGCCAAACCGGAATATCACCTTTTTGATGAATTGAACCGCCGTGGCCGTATCACACTTACTGACTGGCTCTGCCTCGACCCACTTGATAAACTTATCAACCACCACCAGCAGGTGGCTCTTCTTGTCCTTGGACCTCTTAAAAGGTCCCACCATATCGATCCCCCAAGTTGCAAACGACCAAGTTATTGGAATCATTCTTAATTCTTGAGCCGGAACATGAGCGCGGTGTGCAAACTTTTGACAACCATCTGTAAGTGCATCTAGTGCCCCTTAGTGATTTTGGTGTATTTAAGACTTATAGGTTAAGGGACTAATGCGTTTGTGAGTGTACACAGGTCTATAAGTCTATGAGGAGTTTGATATTTATAGAGAAAGTCGACCCCTAAAAATGAAGTTCTTCGACTGAAGACTTTGAATCTCTGAACACTTTGAAAGTGAAGAAACTGGTGTGACCGTGAAGACTTGGTATTCATTCGAGGAACATGAAGCGTGAAGACTTTTGTTTTCGTAGTTTCATTTTCTCTTTCTTGAGTCATAGGAAACATTGTACTATTAAAGGGGGTCGAGGAAATACTAAGGAAAAATTTCCATGTGATGCTCAACTCAAAATCCTACACCTACCAATCCCTTCGAGTGAAGCCATTGGAAATCTCATACAGTTTAGTCAATTTCTTTAGTGACAGAGACGAAGTTCTTCTGGTCTCTGAGGAATTTGTTCTGACTGAGGAGTTAGGAATTCGCTAGTGCGGATTGCCTACACAGTGAGGAACATGATAGCCCTGAGGAATTTGATACTCAAATTTCCGACCGTTGTTGTGCTATGCGCCAGCTGTCCCAAAATATCTACTCACCTAACGGTCATATCATTGAAGGGCATTTATGTCTTATCATGTCGGGCTGCTCCCTAGGCTATAAATAGCCGCCCCCTACAACCACTAGTTGGTTGGCTGCTCCGAGAGAAACTGACACTTGTCATTTGAGAGAAACCCATCCTCTGAGGACTTTGAGCGAAAATCATCAAGTGAGGAAAAACCCAAACCCAAACACCTACAAACCCCAAGTGATTGAGCATCACTGAAGAGATTGATCCTGCATGGATCCGACGCTTGTTACCTTTGAAGACTGTGCTTCTTCCAGACGGTTAGGCGTCATGGTCTAGAGCATCCAAGAGGAATTGTGGATCGCCAAGTGACCAAGTTTGTGAAGGTTTGGAAGTCGCCTGAAGACTTACCACAAGTGATTGGGCGAGGTCTGTGTGACCTTAGCTCAAGGAGAATACGGTGAGGACTTGGTGTCGTGAGCTACGTGTTCAGGACTGGGTGTCCGCGACTGTGTGTCCTCGAGTTTAAATACTCAGCCGCTCCAACCAGACGTACAACTGAGACAACAGTTGGAACTGGTCTACCAAATCATTGTCTTCACCAAGCTTACTGGTTCTATTTCCTCAACTCTTTCATTTCCTCATAACTGTGTTGTGTGCTTGTTCATATCTGTGTTTGAAGACTTTGACTGAAGACTTTCTCAATTTCCTCAGTTCAATTTCTTCAGTCTGTTTGTCTTCATCCTGTGTTATCCTGTGCTTACGCTTCCTGTACTCTGTGCCTGTCTTCATTTCATCATGATGACTATGCTTGTATTCTGTTATGTTTACTTTTGAGTACTTATTCCGCTGCTAGTAGTTCTTCGCTAAGGAATTTCCTCACTGGCAAAATACTCAATGAAGAATTTCATAAAAATCGCCTATTCACACCCCCTCTAGTCGATATAACACACTTTCAATTGGTATCAGAGCAAGGTACTCCCTTGTTCTTTGGTTTAACCGCCTGGAGTTTTAGTTATGTCGACCGCAGGTATGATCAAGGTCTTCGCTGGGTGTCCTACCTTCGATGGGACGGACTACCCCTACTGGAAGAATAAGATGTGAATGCATCTTGAGGCAATTGATAACGATCTCTAGTATGTTGTGGAAAATGGTATTCCCTCAGTCACACCTTCTTCGAATGCTGCTGATGTGAAGAGATTCAAGCAACTCAACTCTCAAGTGAAGAATATCATATGTGGCCATCTGAGCAAAGGACAGTATGGCAGAGTGAGTGCTCTGGAGACAGCGAAGCTTATCTGGGACAGGTTGTCCAAAGTGAATGAAGGAGTTTCAACACAACGTGACTCTCGAGTTGATGTTCTTCACAATCTCTTCAATCGCTTCAAAAGACTCGAAAATGAAAATGTTCAACAAACCTTCGATCGCCTCACTGACATCTCAAATGAGCTTCAAGCACATGGTGCCACTGACATCATCGACCATGAGGTGGTGAATAAATTGCTGAGATCGCTTGATTCCTCATTTGACACTCTGGCATTGATGATACAAGAACGTGCTGATTACAAGTCACTTGATCCAACTGATATTCTCGAAAGGCTAAATACTCATGAGTTCCAACTTGCTGAAAAAAGAGATCTCTATGGTTCGAGCTATGGAAGATCACGCGCATTGAAGGCCAAGGCGGCATCTGAGTCTGAAGATGAAGACTCTGGTAGCAGCCTTGGTGATCCTGAAGAACTAAGCCATGATCTGGCTCTGCTCGTGAAGAAGTTCCAAAAGCTCTCAAGACGTGGTCGCCTTGGAAGACCCTTAAGGAGCATTGATTCCTCATCTAGTGACTATAAGAGGAGGCTTTGTCACAAATGCAAGAAACCTGGACATTACATTCAAGATTATCCTCAGTGGGAAAGGAATCAAAGAAGAAGAAATACAAGGATTATAGTTCTGATGATGCGAAGAAAAAGAAGAAATCCACAAAATCTTCATCATCAAAATCCTCAAAGCCTTCATATCACAAGAAGAGCAGCTCCAAGAAGGCCAGGGCATTCATTGGCAAGGAAATGGACTCTGAGGCTGAATCTGAAGAAAATGAGGAAGAGGAGACATCTAAGGAGTCCGAATCCGGAGTGGCGAGCCTAGCTCTCGCTACTACATTCGTCAGCAAGTCTATCTTCAACACTGAAGAAAATGACCTCACCAACAAGGCTGATGAAGGCGATGATGACTACGCTCCCACCTATTGCTTCATGGCAAAGGGTGCCAAGGTACTCAAGTATACCTCCTCTGAATCAAGTGAGAATGAATCTAATGAAAACCTTAAGCCCAGATATTCTAAACTTGCTAAGATTGCTGTAAAACAACAAAGGGCTCTTGAAAAGGTTCAAAACATGCTAGACAAAAGTGATGATATGTTGGGTGAAGAAATGGATCGCACTGAAACTTTGACTGAAAATCTTCAGACACTTCAGTCCAAGCTTGACAATCTTCAAAGTCATCGTAACACTCTCTTATCGGATCATGAGAAGCTTTCTTATGAATTTCTTCAAAGAAAGCAAGATCTTGAGAAGCTAAGAGTGAGTTATGAAGATCTTCAAAAGGAGCGCGATTCATTACTTGCTCAACAAATCAGCGCTTCTCAGGAAGAATTTGTTCCTCCATGTTTGAAATGCATTGAACGTGAATCTGCTAATTCTTCACCTGAATGTTCAAATGTTGCTAATGTTTCAAATTCTTCACATGCCTCTGCTATTACTAATTCCTCATCTAAGGACATTGCTAGTATCACTGACAATGTAGGACTGAAGGAATTGTACATGGCAGGCATGTACAAAAGCCTCAAAGCGCATCAGACTCTTTGTGATGTGCTTAGAAGGCAGATCCTCAATAAGAACCCTAGGAAAGAGGGTATTTCCTTTGAGAGGAAACTCAACGCTGATGGTACATATTGGAAGGCTGAGCAGTACCCCAAAACTACATGGGTTGCTGCAAAGGGACCTCTAGTTGATCCCATCTAACTTATCTGGATTTACATGTGAATCTCCTCATTCTGATGATGAGTCATTTGACTCCAACTATAAACTGTTCAAAAATCAGAATGGTGAAGTATTTGCTAGATATGTTGGCACTAACTGCAGGAACGGCTCCCCTATGAAGAAAATCTGGGTTCCCAAAGGATGCCTTGAAAATCTTCAGGTGAATGTCATCATGACGCCACCTGTGAAGAATAGGAACCCCATATCAAATTCTTCATATGGATCCAAGTCCTCATACGGACCAAACCCCTCACATGGATCATATTCCTCAAAAGGATCAAAGTCCTCATATGAACATCATCGTGCTAACCCGTCTGTTTCGCAGGGAAGATCTAAGGATTATGGATATGTGCATTATTCTTCAAATCATTATGTCCATAAGTCCTCGAAAAATTTCTCTGCATACTCTTATGCTTATTCTAACCCCTCTTATGTGAAACGAAATGGACTGGCTTCTATGCCATCCTTCTCGTATGGAGCTCGCAAAGTGATGAACTCTTTGCCACCCCTTCAGATGTGGGTGGTGAAGAAAAGGAACTAATCTCTTCTGCAGGGTCAGGTCTCCAGACGTACGTAATCGTCTGAAGAATTTGCTGGAGACCTGAGTATGCCTGATAGGACGCAGGCTAATCATGAAGAAATGAACTTTCATTTCTCACGTCCTCACACTGCTTTATCCGTTCTGTTGCTTGATGAAATTGATCTGATGAATTGATGTCATGTTGTTCACTGATGAAGTATATGAGTTTGTAAGCTGCACTAATTCATCTGCAGGATGATCAACCCAAAGCCACTGAATGGGTCCTCGATAGTGGATGTACAAATCACATGACTGGTGACAAGAATCTATTGATGAATGCTCCATTATCTCCATCGCATCTGAAGCATATCATCTTTGCTGACAAAAGCAAAAGTCAGGTATTGGGTCTAGGTAAGGTTGCGATCACAAAGGATCGACACATGGACAAAGTCATGCTTGTTGAGTCCTTAGGATACAACCTTATGTTTGTCTCAATGCTTTGTGATCTTGATATGGTTGTTGTCTTTGGAAAATACCGTTGTGTTGTGGTTATGGAAGCTGACAATTCCAAAGTCTTCGAAGGCTTTAGGAGAGGAGACCTGTATATTGTTGATTTCTCTACAGGACCACAACCAGCCGTGTGCCTACTTGCAAAAGCTTCAGAAGGCTGGCTCTGGCATCGACGACTTGGTCATGCAGGCATGAGGAATTTGCACACGCTTGCGAAGAAAACGCATGTCATAGGCATCGAGAATGTCAAATTCCTCAAGGATCACCTGTGCGGAGCCTGTGAAGCTGGGAAGATGACAAAGGCCAAGCATCCAGCGAAGACTATCATGACCACTACTCGCCCATTTGAATTGCTTCACATGGATCTCTTCGGTCCTAATCATTATTCTTCTGTTTCAAATGAAGCATCTCAATATGGCTTTGTTATTGTTGATGATTACTCTCATTATACATGGGTACACCTTGTTACTTACAAACATGAAGTGCAGGAAGTCTTCAAACTATTTTCCTCAAGGGCTTCAAACAACTTTGGTGTGAAGATCAAGCACATCAAAAGTGACAATGGCACTGAGTTAAAGAATTCTGGCCTCGATGACTATCTTGACGAACTTGGTATTACTCATGAGTTATCTGCTCCTTATACTCCTCAGTAGAACAGCGTCGTGGAGCGCAAGAACAGGACTCTTGCTGAGATGGCTCGCACTATGCTTGATGAATACAAAACGCCTTGTCGTTTCTGGACTGAGGCAATTGATACTGCGTGCCACATCATCGACATAGTATATCTTCACAAATTCTTCAAGAAGACTGCCTATGAACTCCTCACTCATAAGAAACCCAATGTAAGTTATTTCAAAGTCTTCGGTGCTAAATGTTGGATTAGAGATCCTCATCACAACTCAAAATTTGCACCGAAAGCACATGAAGGTTTTATGCTTGGTTACGGAAAGGACTCGCACACCTACAGAGTTTTCAACAACGTTCTTCACAAGGTTGTTGAAACTGTAGAAGTGCGGTTCGATGAAACTAATGGCTTGCAAAGAGAGCACCTACCTACTGTGATAGATGAACTAGCACCTGAGGAAACTATCAAGTTCAAGGCTACTGAGGATGTCATTCCTACTGAAGAATCTGCTGAAGAATTCATTCCAGAACATGAAGAACGTCGAGCTAATGCACCTGAAGAAAATACTGAAGAAAATGATGCTGAAGAGAATGCTGATCAAATTCTTCAACGACAACCAGCTCATCCTCGCATTGCAAAAGAAGTGCAAGTTGAAAAGATCATCAATGACATCAAAGTGCCAGGTCCTCTCACACGCTCAAAAGCTTCACATTTATCTAACTTTTGTGGGCACTATGCTTTTGTCTCCATTACAGAGCCCACTAAGGTAGATGAAGCATTTCTGGAGCCTGAGTGGATTCAGGCCATGCAAGAAGAACTACATCAGTTCGAGCTCAACAATGTCTGGGAACTAGTCAAACGTCCAGATCCTCGCAATCACAATATCATTGGCACAAAGTGGATCTACCGCAACTAGCAAGATGAATATGACCTTGTGGTGAGGAATAAGGCACGGCTTGTAGCTCAAGGCTACACACAGGTTGAAGGAATTGATTTTGATGAGACTTTTGCACCTGTTGCTAGACTTGAGGCTATTCGCATATTACTTGCTTATGCTAACCATCATGATATCACTTTATATCAAATGGATGTGAAAAGTGCATTCCTCAATGGTAAGCTTGAGGAAGAAGTACATGTTGCTCAACCCCCAGGTTTTGAAGATCCAAAGAATCCTGACAAAGTCTTCAGACTCAACAAGGCCCTCTATGGCCTCAAGCAGGCCCCACGGGTGTGGTATGATACCTTGAAGGAATTCTTCATGAAGAAAGGCTTCAAACCCGGTTCACTTGACCCTACTCTTTTCACTAAATCTTATGATGGTGAATTGTTTGTGTGCCAAATATATGTTGATGATATTATCTTTGGCTGTACTGACCAACGTTATAGTGATGAATTTGCCTATATGATGAGTGAAGAATATCAAATGTCTACGATGGGAGAGTTGAAATTCTTCTTAGGACTTCAAATTCGTCAACAACGCAATGGCATATTCATATCTTAGGAGAAATACATCAAGGATGTACTGAGGAAATTCGACATGCAAGATTGCAAAGGCGTCAAAATTCCTATGCCCACAAATGGCCATCTGTGCACTGATGAAAATGGTATTGACTTTGATCATAAGGTATACCGCTCCAAGATTGGCTCTTTATTGTACCTATGTGCATCTAGGCCAGACATAATGCTTAGTGTTTGCATGTGTGCCCGATTTCAAGCTACACAGAAGGAATCACACCATAAGGTTGTGAAGCATATTCTTTGATATCTAGCTCACATACCAACACTTGGATTATGGTACCCCAAGGGCTCGGCTTTTGATCTCATTGGATATTCCGGCTCTGACCATGCTGGTGATCGTGTGGACCGCAAGTCAATAGCTGGTACATGTCATTTCCTCGGACGATCCTTGGTCTGTTGGTCCTCGAAGAAACAGAACTGCGTATCACTATCTACTACTGAAGCTGAGTACATTGCCGCTGGTTCTTGCTGTGCTCAATTGCTATTGATGAAGCAAACTCTCAAGGACTACGGCGTCAACATGAAGAATGTGTCTCTCTTCTGTGACAATGAGAGTGCCATCAAGATTGCTCACAACCCAGTTCAGCACTCAAAGACTAAGCACATTCAGATTCGTCATCATTTTCTTCGTGATCATGTGTTGAAGGGCGACATTTCTATTGAGCATGTGAAGACTGAAGAACAGCTAGCCAATATCTTCACAAAGCCCTTGGATGAGAAGAGATTTAGCAAGTTGCGGTGTGAGCTAAATATCCTAGAATCTTTGAATGTTCTTTGAAGAGGACACTCATTCTAACACTTATGCAACATTGATGACTTAGATGTGCAACACATGAAGAAACATTTTTCTTCAATCAATGAAGAATAACACTCTAAGTGTGAAGAAATTAATGAAGAATTTGATTCTCAGAACCCTACGATAATTGTACGCGGTGTCTGAAATCATCATTCTTATACGGTGGGTCACGCCACCACCAAAAGTTGAAATTCCCCAATTGTTCATATTCTTCAACTTTGCATTGTCTTCACTGTTTCCGTCGTTTTTCTTCATTGGCTATATATATATATATGAGTTTATGTCCTCTACAACATTCACTTATTGCTAATTCTTCAAGTTGGTTTTTCTGCTAAGTGAATGTGATCGGACCCTTCCCCTCTGTGCTATACTCAACCCAAACTATTCACAAATTCTTCATATGCGTTCTATTTGAAACTCGTCCAAAATCTTCACTGTGTCCTTGTCAGCTGAAGAAATTGCGAACGGAACTTTAAAACCAATCTTATCTAAATTTCTGGCTTTGCCTCTCAAACCGTTCCGCATCCCACGATACACTTATCCATTCACGCACGATCGCACACGATCTCCACCTCTCAGTACGTGGGTGACACATGTCAAGCAAATGAGAAGGGTCAGGGGCACATTCGTCCAATTTCTTCGGGCGAGCAGTTCTTCACCGTGGCTATAAATACCCCTCCTTCCCTTCCTCACTTCTTTTACTCCGCTCGACCTCTCTCTCCAGCTCGAGCTTCTCAAACCCTAGCGCCACCGCTACTTCATCGTCGCCGGTGAGGAAGAGCTTCACTGCCTCGACCTCGTCGCCGACGTACTCGCGCCACCCGCGGAAATCTTCACTCCGCTGCCGCCGTAGCCGTCTTCCTCCGCCGAGTTAGGGCGTGGAAGATCTACACAGACGAAGTTCACCTCTCCACTTCACTGTTCGTCGTGTTCTTCGTCTAGGGTAATTAAAAGTTACTTTTACTGCCCTTGTTGATTCGAATGATTATCTACAAAATCTTCAAAAGTGTTTTTCTTCATATCATCACACACTGAACACCTCACAAGTCATCTGTTCTTGATTCGTTTCTCTAAGCATCATTTTTCTTCAAGATTCCTCAATTGTGTGGATCTTCGATCTATACAACTCTGGAACCTAAGACAAAGAACACTTAGTGAAATTCTTCAAGACTCATCTGGTTAAATTCCTCAAACTTGTTCTTTTTGAAAAACCTTCTGAGAACGCATATGACCTCTCCAAATTCCTCGCAACTATACTCTGTTCACAGGTACTCATGTCAGCTGCTGAATCACTAGGTTCTCATCAACTTAACTCATTTGCAGCATTCCTCGAAGAAAAGTTGCATACTTCTTCAGAGAATTCAATTGTCCAAATTCCTCAACTGAAGAAAATGGCTGACGGTAAGAAGCCACAGAAGGGAGGAAAGAGGCCTGAGGTCAATACAACGTTTGAGATCCCTGATGAAATATATGCTGGGTACTGCACACCTACTGAGGAAACCAAGAATGAGCGCAAGGTGCGCATTCAGAAGATAGAGAGGAGATGGCCTAGAGAATGGAGGGAGTACAGATATGTCACTCCCAAGTACATGAAGAAATTCGCACTCAATCCTCCATGCCCAAGACCTCCATTGGCACCTGGCCAAATAGCTGATCCCACCAGCCTCAAGCGCGGTGAGGACTATCCTCACAAATGGGCCAAGCGCCAAACCAAATTGGCTAAGCAAGCCAGAGGAGCAGTGAGGAAATTCAATGAAGACTCTATTGCTGCTGCTGCCTCTGTAGAGGCCTCTGCTGTCAAGCCAAAGAAGGCTATGTCAAAGAAGCCTGCGTGCAAGCCAAGTGCTTCACCAACAATGCCCTCAAGGCCAAGCTCATCAGCAATGCCCTCACGGCCAGAATCCTCAAATCCCTCACGGCCAATTCCTCATGCTGCTCCTGTTCCTCAACAGTCCTTAGCTCCTCCGCCAAAGTCTTCAACTGTTCCGACAAAGTCCTCAGTACCTGTGCATCTTGCCTCGTGCCAAAGGACTGCAGGCATATCTATTGCCTCAAGTGTCTCAGCTAGTTCCTCGTCTGCACCAAGTTCCTCAGCTGGCCCCTCACTGCTGAAGACAAAGTCAACTGCTGGACGCGGTCCTCGACCAAGTCCTCAGAATAAGCAAGTCACTTTCCAAGTGCCGTCTGAAGAAGACGAAGCTGATGATGATGAACTTGCAGAAATCATCAGAGATCGGCAAGTCAGGGCCGCTAGAGCCAAGGGAACAGAGGTGCCACTGCTTTTGGATCCCAAGTTGATCCTCGAATACATTGACGTTTGGCACAAGGACCCCAACACTCCCATGCCTGATTTCAAACTGACTCCTGGCCAAAGTCACATGTCGACCCACTTCATTCAAGAAGAAAAGTGGAAATTTGAGAAGGCCAGGCAGATCAAGAAAGCGCAGTACAAGAAAGAGCGCTATCTGAAGAAAAACGTTGTCTCTATGACAACTGAAGAACTTGTCACTATTCAAACTGAGATCAAGAAACTCAGTGATGACTTTGACGCATATCGCGCTGACTGGCTTGGAGCCAAGGTTCGTTTTGTGAAACTTGCGGATAACTTCACCTCAAATGTTGCAGCCCCAACGCAACAGGAAGTTCCTCAGGCTGAAGTATCTGCTCAGCCGACCGAAGAACATGCCAGCACCGCTGATGAAAATCAAGCTACTGAAGAAAATGTGAGTTCCAGGGCTGATGACTGCATTCCAGCCGCTGAAGAAATTGCCAGGGCACCCACTAGTGGTGCGCCTGAAGAAAATGAAGAAAATCAACCAGATTCCTCTGCTCCTCATGCGCCTACACCAACTCCAATCCTTCCATCTGCATCAGATGTGAAGAAGACCAAGGCTGTGGAGTGCGCAGCAGTGAAGAAAAGGAAAGCATCAGCTGCTTCAGATTCTTCATCTCCGGAGAAGATGAACATGAAGTCTATGACAAGTTCATTTGCTAATCCCATTGATGTTGTTCCCATCTCAACCAGTCCATCAAAGGACCTTATTCCTTTTGGGGAAGAATATGAGATCCCGAGCGGATCTGATGAAGCAAATCATTCTGCTGCTTCGTCAGAGCAGATTGATGCCCATGCCTCAGTTCACAGCTGAAGAGGCTGGCGTTGAAGAAATGGAAGATGAAGATGTGGACGTTGGCTGCTCCACACCCGTAATAAGTGATGAATCCTGGGAAAGTCAGCATCCAAACTCTCCAATGTTCACACCGCTGCAGCAAATACCTCAGTCGCCTGCACCAACTGTTCAAATGGGCTCTGTAGAAACTCACCCCCACTTCATCTATGCATGAGGAAATTCCAGCCACTAGTGCTGAAGAAACTGCTGCTGCTGAACAACTAAAGACGCAGACTGCCACTGAAGAGGAACCAGAAATTCCTCAGCCTGAAGAACCTGAGATTGCGATTCCTAAGGCCGTGATGCAACTCACTGACACTCCTCTGCCCAAGCCAAAGGATCCATTCTCACGCAAGCAAAAGTTCAAGGCTGATGATTTCTTCGGCAAGCATGTATTCTTCGAAGACTACAACCCTTATAACTCTGCTCGCATTAGGAAGAGGCGTTTCTGGACTGCTAGTCAAGCCAATTTCTATTCCTCTGTGTTGTTCAACAAAGAGAAATCTTCTACCATGAGCATATTCCTCACGTGGATATGGAATCTATGTCGTGCTTCGCACCAGTCCTTACTGTTCTTCACAACGCTGAACTGTTAAACTTTTGCTCTGACATCTGCGGTTGGAATGAAGAACTGATTCTTCAATTCTATGCAACGCTGCACATCACAGGAGATTCTGAAGATGTGAATTTATGGGTGTTGGACTGGATGTCTGAAAATACTCACTACACTGCCCCAGCTTCTGAGTTGCTTCATGCCTTACCCCAGTCCTCCCCTTGAAGAAGCTCATTGCATCTACAGTGAACCTGAGCTTACAAATCACTACATGCAGGTGCTAATGAAACCTTTGAAGCCAGGTCAGGCACCAAGAACCAAATTCCTCGTGAAGGAATTGCTGTATGTGCCAAGAACTGTCTATCATATTCTTACGAGGACAATGAGTCCTATCAAAGGCCATGACTCATATGATGAGGAAATTGTTGGCATCATGAAGAATCTGGTATTCAACATCGTTCATGGCATTCCTGTCAATTATCATGATTTCTTCATGAGGACTCTGGCAAATGTTGCACTGTCTCCGTTTGAGCTGAAGCCTTATGCACCTTGGATTATGAGATTCCTCGGGACAAGGTCTTCACTCAACTACAAAGCTGATTTTCAGAATCACCTCAGCTACTTGCCCCCAATTGAAGTCCTCAAGCAGACCTATTCCTCAGTTGATGAAAAGGGCAAGGCACTAGCTGTTATAGATGAAGGCATTCGTCCATTGGATGGACAGTTTCGCAAAGCTGCCTCTTATTCCACCAATGATGACTCTGCCACACATGACTCTGCCAATGCACCCAAGTCCACTCCTCAAGCCACTGCTCCGCGCGTGATGACTGACCATGAACTTCTGCTTAGTCTTCACCAGAAGGTGGATCGAAATCACAAATGGGTTAAGCGTCAGTTTGGTTCATTTCTTCACAACATGACTGCTACACACAATGCAGTGAAGAAAAACCATTACTACCTCCATCAAGTCTTCAGTCGCACCTGGGCAATCCTGTCACATCTGTATGGTGAAGACGATCTGAAGAAAATGGGTCTCAAGGAAGATTTTGACTGGTCTGCACCTCCACCGAAGAAATTCAAGAAAGTCAAGGTTCCTTCTCTGGTGGCAAGCTCATATTCTTCATCGCGCGACACTGATGAAAATGAAGACTTGGACGACACTGCGGCAGCCCCTACTACAGCAAACGACCCCAACAACACTGGCGCTCCTTCATCAACTTGATATTCTTCAGGGGCGTTAGTCCTCATATTCGATCCTTTTGGTCATTTGATGACAAAGGGGGAGAATTTTGAGTTAGTCTTCAAGCGGGTCTTTCTATATGGGCTTTTTTAAAGTTACAACTCTCGTTCTTCTGAGACTTTTATTGGATCGATTTGTAAACTTAAACCCGATGGTGCTCTGATACTCTTGATGCATTTTTCTGCATGCTTATTCCTCGTTAAATATTATTGCACGCATGCTAAATTACATCAGTCACCATATTTCATCATGCATTTCAAATTCTTCACTGTTATATGTAAAATGCGTGTATGAATTACAAGATATAGGGGGAGATCTCCATGATTGAACTCTTCAAGTGTGCATTGCTTCAAAAGCAAATTCCTCACTATGCACATCTTCAGGGGGAGTTCTTCTATATCTTGCAATCAAATTCCTCAATATCAGTATTTACACTTCATATGTTTATCCCCGTTGAAAACTTAACCTATATTGTCATCAATCACCAAAAAGGGGGAGATTGTAAGTGCATCTAGTGCCCCTTAGTGATTTTGGTGTATTGAAGACTTATAGGTTAAGGGACTAATGCGTTTGTGAGTGTACACAGGTCCATAAGTCTATGAGGAGTTTGATATTTACAGATAAAGTCGACCCCTAAAAATGAAGTTCTTTGACTGAAGACTTTGAATCTCTGAAGACTTTCTGAAGACTTTGAAAGTGAAGAAATTGGTGTGACCGTGAAGACTTGGTATTCATTCGAGGAACATGAAGCGTGAAGACTTTTGTTTTCGTAGTTTCATTTATTCTTTCTTGAGTCATAGGAAACACCGTACTGTTAAAGGGGGTCGAGGAAATACTAAGGAAAAATTTCCATGTGATGCTCAACTCAAAATCCTACACCTACCAATCCCTTCGAGTGAAGCCATTGGAAATCTCATACAGTTCAGTATATTTCTTTAGTGACAGAGACGAAGTTCTTCTAGTCTCTGGGGAATTTGTTCTGACTGAGGAGTTAGGAATTCGCCAGTGCGGATTGCCTACACAGTGAGGAACATGATAACCCTGAGGAATTTGATACTCAAATTTCTGACCGTTGCTGTGCTATGAGCCAGCTGTCCCAAAATATCTACTCACCTAACGCTCATATCATTGAAGGGCATTTATGTCTTATCATGTCGGGCTGCTCCCTAGGCTATAAATAGTCGCCCCCTACAACCACTAGCTGGTTGGCTGCTCCGAGAGAAACTGACACTTGTCATTTGAGAACAACCCATCCTCTGAGGACTTTGAGCGAAAATCATCAAGTGAGGAAAAACCCAAACCCAAACACCTACAAACCCCAAGTGATTGAGCATCACTGAAGAGACTGATCCTGCATGGATCCGACGCTTGTTACCTTTGAAGACTGTGCTTCTTCCAAACGGTTAGGCGTCATGGTCTAGAGCATCCAAGAGGAATTGTGGGTCCCCAAGTGACCAAGTTTGTGAAGGTTTGGAAGTCGCCTGAAGACTTACCACGAGTGATTGGGCGAGGTCTGTGTGACCTTAGCTCAAGGAGAATACGGTGAGGATTTGGTGTCCTGAGCTGCGTGTTCAGGACTGGGTGTCTGGAACTGTGTGTCCTCGAGTTTAAATACTCAGCCGCTCCAACCAGACGTACAACTGAGACAGCAGTTGGAACTGGTCTACCAAATCATTGTCTTCACCAAGCTTACTGGTTCTATTTCCTCAACTCTTTCATTTCCTCATAACTGTGTTGTGTGCTTGTTCATATCTATGTTTGAATACTTTAACTGGAGACTTTCTCAATTTCCTCAGTTCAATTTCTTCAGTCTGTTTGTCTTCATCCTGTGTAATCCTGTGCTTACGCTTCCTGTACTCTGTGCCTGTCTTCATTTCATCATGATGACTATGCTTGTATTCTGTTATGTTTACTTTTGAGTACTTATTCCGCTGCTAGTAGTTCTTCGCTAAGGAAATTCCTCACCGGCAAATTCCTCAGTGAAGAATTTCATAAAAATCGCCTATTTACCCCCCCCCTCTAGTCGATATAACGCACTTTCACCATCACACCTCTTTACCAAATCCTCAGCGTCAGCATGAGCCGTCAACCAATAGAAGTCGTGACGAAAGGCCTTAGCCACCAAGGATTTAGAACCGACGTGGTGACCACAATCTCCTTTGTGGATCTCACGCAAAATCTCACAACCTTCTTGAGGAGATACACAACGCTGAAACGCTCTGGTGACGCTGCAATGATGTAGCTCCCCATTGACAATGGTCATAGACTTGGATCGCAGGACTATCTGCCGAGCCAGGTTTCATCATCTGGTAACTCGCCCCAGTTCATGTATGCCAGGTACGGGACCGTCCAATCCAGAATAACATGAAGGTCCGCCACCAATTGAGCCTCTGGGTCGAGCACATCCAAATCCTCCTCCGTAGGTATCTTAACTGACGGATTATGCAGTACATCTAGAAAGGTATTGGGTGGCACCGGTTTACGCTAAGAGACTAAGCGACTTAAAGCGTCTTCTGCTTCATTCTTCCGCCGGTCTATATGGTCCACTTGATAACCTTTGAAATGACCAGCCACTGCATCCACCTCTCGTCCATATGCTGCCATGAGTGGATCCTTGGAATCCCAAGTGCCAGATACCTGCTGAGCCACCAGGTCCGAGTCACCAAAGCACTTAACCCGGCTTAAGTTCATTTCCTTAGCCATCCGAAGACCATGGAGCAAGGCCTCATACTCAGCTGCATTGTTAGTACAAGGGAACATTAAATGGAGAACATAACAAAACTTATCACCTCGTGGGGAAGTTAATATGACTCCAGCCCCCGAGCCTTCCAATTTCCTGGACCCATCAAAATGAATAGTCCAATAAGTGTTGTCTGGCTTTTCCTCTGGTGCTTGTGACTCTGTCGAATCATTGATGAAGTCCACAAGTGCTTGGGATTTGATTGGTGTATGAGGTGTATACTTTAGCCCGTGAGGCCCAAGCTCAATAGCCCATTTAGCAATCCGGCTAGTTGCTTCTTTGTTCTGGATGATATCTCCCAAGGGGGCTGAGCTGACCACTGTGATAGGATGACCCTGAAAATAATGCTTGAGCTTCCGGCTTGCCATAAAAACCCCATATACCAGCTTCTGCCAATGTGGGTATCTCTGTTTGGACTCGATAAGCACCTCACTGATATAATAAACTGGACGTTGAACCGGATACTCTTTCCCAGACTCCTTGCGCTCCACAACAATAGCCACAGTAACAACCCAGGCATTAGCAGCCACATATAGCAGTAAGGGCTCCTTATCAACCAGAGCCGCAAGAACAGGTGGCTTGGCTAACTGTCTCTTCAAATCTTCAAGCGCTTCATCAGCATCATCACTCCGGACGAAGTGGTCCGTTTTCTTTAGCATCTGATACAAAGGGATAGCCTTCTCTCCAAGGCGACTTATAAACCGGCTTAAGGTTGAAATCTGGCCCGCCAAACGTTGAACATCGTTAATGCACACCGGTTTAGCCAGAGACGTGATTGCCGCGATCTTCTCTGGATTAGCTTTAATGCCCCTGTTAGACACCAGAAAACCCAAAAGCTTGCCTGTCGGTACACCAAAGACACATTTGGCCGGATTAAGCATCATTTTATAAATCCGGAGGTTATCAAAAGTTTCCTTCAAGTCACCTATCAATGTCTCCTCCTTTCTGGATTTGACCACAATGTCATCCACATATGCATGTACATTGCACCCAATCTGTTTATGCAGACAATTCCGGACACAGCGCTGATAAGTTGCCTGGGCACTCTTGAGCCCGAAAGGCATAGATACATAGCAGAAGGCTCTAAAGGGAGTTATGAAGGCTATCTTCTCCTGGTCCTTAACCGGCATTTTGATCTGATGATAACCAGAATAAGCATCCAGAAAACACAAACGGTCACAACCTGTTGTAGCATCAATAATTTGATCTATACAAGGGAGAGCAAAGGGGTCAGCTGGACAGGCTTTGTTTAAGTCTGTGTAATCCACACACATACGCCAAGTGCCGTTTTTGTTAAGTACCAGCATCGGATTAGCTAGCCACTTAGGGTGAAAGACCTCCACAATAAACCCTGTTGCCAAAAGTCGGGCTACCTCCACACCAATAGCTTTACGCCTTTCTTCGTTGAAGCGGTGAAGAAACTACTTGACTGGTTTAAACTTAGGATCTATATTAAGGGTGTGCTCAGCGAGTTCCCTCGGTACACCTGGCATGTCAGAAGGCTTCCATGCAAAGATGTCCCGGTTCTCAGGGATGAACTCGATGAGCGCGCTTTCCTATTTCGGATCCAGATTAGCGCTGATGCTGAACTGCTTGGATGAATCGCCAGGAACAAAGTCAACCAGCTTAGTCTCCTCAGCCGATTTAAATTTCAGTTCCGGATCATGCTCAGTAGTTGGCTTTTTCAGAGAAGTCATATCTGCCAGATCAACATTGTCCTTATAAAATTTCAGCTCCTCCATGGCACAAACCGACTCGGCATAAGCTGCATCACCTTCTTCACATTCCAAAGCAATCTTCCGGCTCCCATGCACCGTGATGGTCCCCTTATGACCCGGCATCTTAAGCTGCAAATAAACATAACAGGGCCTTGTCATGAACTTAGCATAAGCCGGCCGTCTGAACAGGGCATGATATGGACTCTTGATTTTCACCACCTCAAAAGTCAACACCTCTGATCTTGAATCATGATCGTCTCCAAAAGCAACTTCAAGAGCTATCTTGCCAACTGGGTATGCCAATTTACCATGCACTACCCCATGAAACACAGTGTTCGACGATTTAAGATTCTTATCTGTTAACCCCATGCGACGAAAGGTTTCATAGTAGAGGATATTGATACTGCTACCTCCATCCATAAGCACATTGGTAAATTTCTACCCCCAACCTGAGGTGACACCACTAAAGCCAGATGACCCGGATTGTCAATCCGGGGTGGATTATCCTCTCAACTCCACAGGATGGGCTGTTCAGACCAGCGCAGATAACGAGGTACCGCTAGTTCAACGGAGTTCACGGCTCTTTTATGAAGCTTCTAATCGCGCTTACATAAGCTAGTGGTGAAGACATAATACTACCCACTATTCAACTGTTTTGGATTGCTCTGATAACCCGATTGCTACTGTTGTTGACTCCCCTGATGGTTATAACCTCCCTGGTTGCCTTGGTTGTTCTGATTGCCATGTCCGGTTTGGTTGCCCTGGAACCTTGAGCCGGAACTGCCACCGCCATAACCCGACCCATGGAAACTGCCTCCTGAACCGCCGGGCGGTCCATTGTCATATTGAAAGAGATTTGAATTTTTGAACTCCCGCATGATAAAGCAATCCTTCCAAAGATGCGTAGCTAGCCTCTCCTTTGATCCGTGCTTTGGGCAAGGCTGGTTTAACAGGCGCTCCAGATTGGGGCCCGACCCTCCACCCCGCTGGGGCGGTTTACCCTTACGCCGCTGACCATTATTCTGGGTGTTGGTGTTAGCCACAAAGTCCAAGCTATTATCTGCCTTGTGTTTACCATTGTTCCCATGACCTGCCGGATTATGCTGCCGCCCCTTGGCGTTGCAGCTCTTCTTTCCCTTCCCTGTCTTGTCATCATCAGACTTGGGGTTCTTGGTACTATCTGTTGGGGATACACATAACAGGTAGGCCCACGAAGGGTTGAAATATCATGAAGCATGGGGTCCACACAACATGTGGGTCTAGGTAAATTTCATAGAGACATACTATCCACTCGGACAAGCAGCATACTATCCACTCGACCAAGCAGCATACCATCCACTCGGATGACAGTTCACCACTCGACCGTACGACTCACTCGGATATACGAAGACCAGCAGGTAGCAAAGCAGTCGACATCATTCTCATAGTGAAGGCTTGGTAGTGGGCTGGCTTTATGGCATTCATGCCCCACTTTGTAACATAAGAGGTGAGGGGGTGGCGCACTCTATATAAGCCACCCCCACCACTAGACTAGGGGTTCTTTTCTTCTACTTCTCTCTCTTTTTCACCATTAGTCTCAGGACTACGGGGATCCGTTCTCCTTTCATTGTAATCTCCAGATACATACTAAGATAAAACAAAGCCTCTCCGGAGCACGAGACGTAGGGTTGTTATCTCCACCGTGAGAGGCCCGAACTCGCTAAAACCATTGTATCACCATATGTATCTCGATAGATCATGCTCCTTTATCCTACCCCTCTCTTATTGTCGGAATCGTTACCACGACAGTTGGCGCCCACCTTGGGGCGTGGCGTCTATTGAGCCATGATGCAAATGGTTTTATTTCTTCGATCTTCGTCCGTCAATCAACAATCATCAATGTAGGGTTCGGTCCAGGATGCTCCGGACATCACTCCATCCATAGGAGAGACATGACACTCTTCGTACAGAGGGATTAGGAAGTCCCATTCCATATTATCTTGTTCTTTACAATCGATCTTTAATCTAACGATGGCTGTTTTTTCTTTTGTATGTACATGCACGAGCAAAGCATGGCAAACAGAGGAAACAGACATCCATCCAAGCACATACAAGGAGAACCATCCACCTTCAGGTTGACTTGCCTCACGTCTGCGTGAGCTGACCACCTGAATTGGTGTTCTGGACATCGCCAATAGCAGCAACGACGGCGTGAAAGCAGTAAACCGTCTGCGCCTCCACGCACGGCCATCGGCACCCATCGCTTCATCGTCGTCCCTGACCTCGGCACCACCAACTGCGCCTCCACACACGTCCACCGGTGTCGTCCGCCTCTTCATGGTCACGCACGACCGCCGGCGTCGTTGTCACGCACGGCCGCCGGAGCCGTTCGCCTCGTCGTCGACTTCGGCCTCGTGTTCGCGGCTGCTCGACGACGACCTCCGTAGTGGAGGCGCAGGCCCGACGTGGTGTAGGCGTCCAGTGCTTCTTCCTCCGGCGCCGGTCGCCAGCGACGGTCTCGGTGGCGGGGATGTGCTGCAGTGACGGCCTAGGAAATAGCCTCAATTCGCAAGCAATGGCCCTTCATCGAAATTAAAGGAATCAACGCCTGGTAAGTGCATGCATAACGTTGGTTGTTTCCTCAATCAATTAACTGCATGCAGGGAAAAACAAGGAAACGGAAGGACGACTCCCACCAATAGGCAACCCCGCTGGCTCCGCTTTGTCAAGGTATAATTGCTTCATTAAGCAGCCAATTGGTGAGGATTTACAACGTCAGTTACCTAATTATTGCGGCCATAAGTGCATTGCTTAGCGCTAGTTAATTGGTGCCTGCATGCATGCCGTTAACTCGGTGGCTATGCTGGCTATACTTGCTAACTTACAGGGAAGTGCTGGTATAGCAAAAAATATTTGTGGGTGTACATGTACTTGCTAACTTGCAGGCACTGAGACGAACAACGTTGCCCCATCGACTCATCATTTATTCCACTCGACTGATGGCGTGGCGACCGGATTGCTGCCTAGCTGTGGTTCACTCGATGGATTGAGCATTTCACTCAGTCGGTTAACGAACTGGTTCATTCGGCCAGTCAGTCCGGAGATGATTTCTGCACTCTAAACAATTAACGTGTTGATTACACGGTTGGTTGGCTTCAGCGTGCAGCCACCGACGCCATCCGTCTCGTCGCCGTCTCTGGCTTCGTCTGCGAGGCCGTCATCGAACCTCCGCACACGGCCACCGGCACCGTCCGGCTTGTCGTAGTCTCCAGCCTTATCTGCAACATCATCGACGAATCGCCACATACGGCTCCTCCGAACGCGGTGTCCGCACACGCCAGCTCAAGGCCCGACCAGGCTCTTGCGGCCGCAATAACAAAGCGCGGCGTTACTCCCTCCGGCATCAACTACTCGGCAGCAACATCGACCGAAATGGCTTCAAGCTTCCCAGTCACTCGGAACAGCGGTCTGGCTCCACGACGTGGCGCATACGCCAAAGGCCAGCCATGGCTCCGCACACGGCGACTCCTTCATCCGGTCGGCTGCTCGACAATGACCTCTGCTATGAAGGCGCGGCGCAGGCACCAGGGTAGATCACACCTTCGCGCATGACCGCTCCCCCTCCAGTGTCCGCCACCCCGCAGCGGCCTCCGCGGTGGAGGCACTCGACAGAGATGAAACCAAAAGAAACGTCATCCACAACCACTCGGAAGAAAAGATCAAGGACATTTGGCTATCCGTCACTCGGATGCCCCGCGAGTCATCACTTCGCGGGACGCGTCTACTTCACTACGGCCCGCGCATCGTCACTCCGCGGGACGCGTCTACTTTACTCGGACGTCCCGCGGCTCGTCATTTTGCGGGGTGTGTGTACTTCACTCGGCCGTCCCGCACGTCGCCACTTGGTTGGTCACCTCATCACCACTTGACCGCCCCGCGAGTCCTCATCGGTTGGTCACCTCATAACCACTCGGCCGGCCCGCGCGTCGCCATCGGTTGGTCACCTCATCATCACTCGGCCGCCCTACGCGTCGCCATCGGTTGGTCACCTCATCACCACTCGGCCGCCCCGTGCGTCGCCTTCGGTTGGTCACTTTATCACCACTCGGCCGCCCTGCGCGTCGCCATAAGTTGGTCACCTCATAACCACTCAGCCGCCCCGCGCGTCGCCACTCGGTTGGTCACCTCATAATCACTCGGCCGCCCCGCGCGTCGCCATCGGTTGGTCACCTCATGACAACTCGGCCGCCCCGCGCGTCGCCATCGGTTGGACACCTCATCACCACTCGGCCTCCCCCGCGCGTCGCCGTAGGTTGGTCACCTCATAACCGCTCGGCCGTCCCGCGCGTCGCCACTCGGTTGGTCACCTCATAACCACTCGGCCGCCCCGCGCGTCGCTATCGGTTGGTCACCTCATCACCACTCGGCCGCCCCGCGCGTCGCCATCGGTTGGTCACCTCATCACCACTCGGCCACCCCGCGCGTCGTCATCGGTTGGTCACCTCATCACCACTCAGCCGCCCCGCGCGTCGCCTTCGGTTGGTCACCTCATCACCACTCGGACGCCCCGCGCGTCGCCTTCGGTTGGTCACCTCATCACCATTCGGCCGCCCCGCGCGTCGTCACTAGGTTGGTCACCTCATAACCACTTGGCCGCCCCGCGCGTCAACACTCGGTTGGTCACCTCATAACCACTCGGTCGCCCCGCGCGTCGGCACCGGTTGGTCACCTCATCACCATTCGGCCGCCCCGCGCGTCGCCATCGGTTGGTCACCTCATCACCACTCGGCCGCCCGGCACGTCGCCATCGGTTGGTCACCTCATCACCACTCGGCCGCCCCGCGCGTCGCCTTCGGTTAGACACCTCATCACCACTCGGCCGCCCCGCGCGTCGCCCCTCGGTTGGTCACCTCATAACCATTCGGCCGTCCCGCGCGTCGCGAACGGTTGGTCACCTCATCAGCACTCGGCCGCCCCGCGCGTCGCCATAGGTTGGTCACCTCATAACCACTCGGTTGGTCACCTCATCACCACTCGTCCGCCCCGAGCGTTGCCATACGTTGGTCACCTCATAACCACTCGGCCGCCCCGCGCGTCACCACTCGGTTGGTCACCTCATAGCCACTCGGCCGCCCCGCGCATCGCCATCGATTGGTCATCTCATCACCACTCGGCCGCCCCGCGCGTCGCCATAGGTTGGTCACCTCATAACCACTCGGCCGCCCCGAGCGTCGCCACTCGGTTGGTCACCTCATAACCACACGGCCGCCCCGTGCGCCGCCATCGGTTGGTCACCTCATCACCAGTCGGCCGCCCCGCGTGTCGCCATCGGATGGTCACCTCATAGCCACTCGGCCGCCCCGCGCGACGCCACTTGGTTGGTCACCTGATAACCACTCGGCGCCCCGCGTGTCGCCATAGGTTGGTCACCTCATAAACACTCGGCCACCCCACGCGTCGCCACTCGGTTGGTCACCTCATAACCACTCAGCCGCCCTGCGCGTCGCCATCGGTTGGTCACCTCATCACCACTCAGCCGCCCCCACGCGTCGCCATAGGTTGGTCACCTCATAACCACCCGGCCGCCCCGCGCATTGCCACTTGGTTGGTCACCTCATAACCACTTGGCCGCCCCGTGCGTCGCCATCGGTTGGTCACCGCATCACCACTCGGCTGCCCTGCGCGTCGCCATAGGTTGGTCACCTCATAACCACTCGGCCACCCCGCGCGTCGCCACTCGGTTGGTCACCTCATAACCACTCGGCCGCCCCGCGCGTCGCCATCGGTTGGTCACCTCATCACCACTCGGTTGCCCCGCGCGTCGCCATAGGTTGGTCACCCCATCGCCACTCGGCCGCCCCGCGCGTCGCCATCGGTTGGTCACCTCATCACCACTCAGCCGCCCCGCGCGTCGCCTTCGGTTGGTCACCTCAAAACCACTCGGCCTCCCCGCGCGTCGCCACTCGGTTGGTCACCTCATAACCACTCGGCCGCCCCGCGCGTCGCCATCGGTTGGTCACCTCATCACCACTCGGCCGCCCCGCGCGTCGCCATAGGTTGGCCACCTCGTAACCACTCGGCCGCCCCGCGCGTCGCCACTCGGTTGGTCACCTCATAACCACTCGGCCGCCCCGCGCGTCGCCATCGGTCGGTCACCTCATCACCACTTGGCCGCCCCGCGCGTCGTAGCCATCGGTTGGTCACCTCATCACCACTGGGCCGCCTCGCGCATCGCCATCGGTTTGTCACCTCATCACCACTCGGCCGCCCCGCGCATCGCCACTCGGTTGGTCGCCTCATCACCACTCGTCCACTCGCGCGCCTTCAGACAGCTAAGTCATTTTACATTCTGTTATTTCCGTCTTCCTGAGTATCCCATAATTCACACATCACGTTCACTCGGAGGCCACGCCACCGAGTGTACCTCTACGCTCGGCTGCTTATTTTCACATACTTGCTTAGTACTGGTTATGTGACTCCCGAGTCCAACTTCCATTTTTTCACATACATCATTCACGAACACCATGTGTCGTTCTTCAATTCGAGTTTGCATCGCTCCTCCGGGGCTGCAACTCAGTCGAAACACTACACTTCCATTTTATTTGAGCCAGTATTCCAATGAGTTCAGTCGGATCCTTCACTTTGTCAAGTTCAAACAGATCCTTCGCTCTTCCAGACTCTTGCTAGTTAACTAGCAAGCCCCTCGCACTCCCAGCGGGTGTCTATGGGTGTTATTCACACAAATCATTTCAGCACACATCAAATTTCCTCGAGAAATTATTTCGTTGGCTTGTGCCATTTCTTACACAAGTTACGCGATCACTCGACGGCCTTATGCGCCAACTTCATCGCTGCTCGGACTCGGTCACCGTACCGGTCCTAGCGCACCACAACACCGACCTTGTCGCTCTGTTGACTTCAAACACATCCAGCCAAACCCTCTGTGGAATCCACTTCATCGTATCAATGATATAGACCTCGTCAGGCATGAGAAAGATAAGTCCCTTTTGTAATTAAATTTCACACTTCACTCTTTTGTGAGTTTGCCTCTTTTGAGCATCACTCGGAAGCTTCTCCTCATCTTTACCCGAGCTCGACTCGATGAATTGCAAATCATCCATTCAAAACTATATTTCTCGTATTCCGACATGTCTGTTGTCGAAGCCTGTAGTACGCTCAGGGGATACGCCGCACTCGGGGGCTGCATCTCATTTGCAATGACACTCTCCTGAGTAGTCGAGTACTTCATCACCTGTCAGATCCTTCACTTCAACAAGTGCATCCGATCCGCCACTTTGACAAGTTTTATAAGCACTCATACGCTTTGTGCGCCATCTTCATTTCTACCCAGATTCAGTTGTCACGCCGGTCTTGTTGCATCGCAACCACACTACACCGACCTCGTCACTACATTAGCTTTGAAACCAACCGGCTAACTCCTTCGAAGGCAATTTCAGCCACTTAGCTGAACATGCAATCTTTCACTCGGCTGCCCCGCGCGTCGTCACTTGGCCACGCCATGCATCGTCATTCGGCCATCCCGCTCATCACCACTTGGCGGGACACGTAGTCCATCACTCGTCCACCTCACGCATCCTCACTCGGCCGTCACGCACGTCGCCACTCGGTTGTGCACGTCTTCACCACTTGGCCGCTCCGTGTACCGCCTCTCGGTTATGCATGCCTTCACCACATGGCCGCCCCGCGCGTCACCCCTTGGCTGGACACGTAGTCCTTCACTCGGTCACCTCGCGCATCCTCACTCGGCTGTCCCGCATGTCACCACTCGGTTGTGCATGTCTTTGTTGGGGAACGTAGCAGAAATTCAAACTTTTCCTACGTGTCACCAAGATCTGTCTATGGAGAAACTAGCAACGAGGGGAAGGAGAGTGCATCTACATACCCTTGTAGATCGCTATGCGGAAGCGTTCAAGAGAACGGGGTTGAAGGAGTCGTACTCGTCGTGATCCAAATCACCGGAGATCCTAGTGCCGAACGGACGGCACCTCCGCGTTCAACACACGTACAGCCCGGTGACGTCTCCCATGCCTTGATCCAGCAAGGAGAGAGGGAGAGGTTGAGGAAGACTCCATCCAGCAGCAGCACAACAGCGTGGTGGTGATGGAGGAGCGTGGTACTCCAACAGGGCTTCGCCAAGCACCGCAAGAGACGAGGAGGGAGAGGGGTAGGGCTGCGCCAAGAAGGAGTCAAAACTCATCTGTTGGCATCCTCAAAAGTGCTCAAGTATATATAGGGGAGAGGGAAGGGGTGCGCCCCACCTAGGGTTCCACCCTAGGGGTGGCGGCCAGCCCAAAACCCCATCTAGTGGGGCGGCCAAGGGGGGGAGAGGGGAAACTTGCCCCCCAAGTTAGGTGGGTGCGCCCCCTCCCCAAACCCTAGGCGCCTTGGGCCCTTGTGGGGGGCGCACCAGCCCACCTGGGGCTGGTCCCCTCCCACACTTGGCCCATGCAGCCCTCCGGAGCTTGTGGCCCCACTTGGTGGACCCCCGGGACCCTCCCGGTGCTCCCGGTACGTTATCGATAAAACCCGAAACTTTTCCGGTGACCAAAACAGGACTCCCCATATATAAATCTTTACCTCCGGACCATTCCGGAACTCCTCGTGACGTCCGGGATCTCATCCAGGACTCCAAACAACATTCGGTAACCATGTATATCTATTCCTTATAACCCTAGCGTCATCGAACCTTAAGTGTGTAGACCCTACGGGTTCGGGAACCATGCAGACATGACCGAGACGTTCTCCGGTCAATAAGCAACAGCGGGACCTGGATACCCATGTTGGTTCCTACATGTTCCACGATGATCTCATCGGATGAACCACGATGTCGAGGATTCGATCAATCCCGTATACAATTCCCTTTATCTAGCGGTACGATACTTGCCCGAGATTCGATCGTTGGTATCCCAATACCTTGTTCAATCTTGTTACTGGCAAGTCTCTTTACTCGTTCTGTAACACATCATCCCATGATCAACTCCTTGGTCACATTGTGCACATTATGATGATGTCCTACCGAGTGGGCCCAGAGATACCTCTCCGTTTACACGGAGTGACAAATCCCAGTCTCAATTCGTGCCAACCCAAAAGACACTTTCGGAGATACCCGTAGTGCACCTTTATAGCCACCCAGTTATGTTGTGACGTTTGGCACACCCAAAGTATTCCTACGGTATCCGGGAGTTGCACAATCTCATGGTCTGAGGAAATGATACTTGACATTAGAAAAACTTTAGCATGCGAACTACACGATCTTGTGCTATGCTTAGGATTGGGTCTTGTCCATCACATCATTCTCCTAATGATGTGATCCCGTCATCAACGACATCCAATGTCCATGGTCAGGAAACCGTAACCATCTATTGATCAACGAGCTAGTCAACTAGAGGCTTACTAGGGACATGGTGTTGTCTATGTATCCACACATGTATCTGAGTTTCCTATCAATACAATTCTAGCATGGATAATAAACGATTATCATGAACAAGGAAATATAATAATAATCAATTTATTATTGATTCTAGGGCATATTTCCAACAGTCTCCCACTTGCACTAGAGTCAATAATCTAGTTCACATCGCCATGTGATTAACACTCACAGGTCACATCGCCATGTGACCAACATCCAAAGAGTTTACTAGTGTCACTAAACTAGTTCACATCATCATGTGATTAAGACTCAATAAGTTCTGGGTTTGATCATGTTTTGCTTGTGAGAGAGGTTTTAGTCAACGGGTCTGCAACATTCAGATCCGTATGTACTTTGCAAATCTCTAGGTCATATTATAAATGCTGCTTCCATGCTCCACTTGGAGCTATTCCAAATGGTTGCTCCACTATACGTATCCGGTTTGCTACTCAGAGTCATTCGGATAGGTGTTAAAGCTTGCATCGATGTAACCCTTTACGCCAAACTCTTTATCACCTCCATAATCGAGAAACATGTCCTTATTACTCCAAGGACAATTTTGACCGCTATCTGGTGATACACTCCTGGATCACCTTTGTACCCTCTTGCCAGACATGTGGCAAGGCACACATCAGGTGCGGTACTCAGCATGGCATACCGTATGGAGCCTATGACAAAAGCATAGGGGACGACATTCGTCCTTTCTCTTTCTTCTGCCGTGGTCGAGCTTTAAGTCTTAACTTCATACCTTACAACTCAGGCAAGAACTCCTTCTTTGACTGATCCATCTTGAACACCTTCAAGATCAGTCAGGGTATGTGCTCATTTGAAAGTACCATTAAGCGTTTTGATCTATCCTTATAGATCTTGATGCTCAACGTTCAAGTAGCTTAATCCAAGCTTTCCATTGAAAAACTCTTTTCAAATAACTCTGCATGCTTTCTAGAAATTCTACATCATTTCCGATCAATAACATGTTAACAACACATACTCATCGGAAATTCTATAGTGCTCCCACTCACTTCTTTGGAAATACAAGTTTCTCATAAACTTTGTATACACCCAAAATCTTTGATCATCTCATCAAAGCATACATTCCAACTCCGAGATGCTTACTCCAGTCCTTAGAAGGATTGCTGGAGCTTTGCATACTTATTAGCATCTTTCAGGATTGACAAAACCTTCCGGTTGTATCACATACAACCTTTCCTCAAGAAAATCGTCGAGGAAACAATGTTTTGACATCCTATCTGCAAGGTTTCATAAATAATGCAGTAATCGCTAATATAATTCCAACAGACTCTTAGCATCGCTACGAGTGAGAAAGTCTCATCGTAGTCAACTCCTTGAACTTGTCGGAAAACATCTTAGCGACAAGTCGAGCTTTCTTAATGGTGATACTTACCATCATTGTACGTCTTCCTTTTAAAATCCATCTGTACTCAATAGCCTTACGACCAACGAGCTGTTCTGCCAAAGTCTACACTTTGTTTTCATACATGGATCCTCGATCGGATTTTATAGCCTCGAGCCATTTATCAGAATCCGGGCCCACCATCGCTTCTCCATAGCTCGTAGGTTCATTGTTGTCCAGCAACATGACTTCCAAGACAGGATTACGTACCACTCTGAAGTAGTACACATCCTTGTCATCCTACGAGGTTTGGGAGTGACTTGATCCGAAGTCTCATGATCAATATCATAAGCTTCCACTTCAATTGGTGTAGGTGCCACAGGAACAACTCTTTGTGCCCTGCTATACACTAGTTGAAGTGACGGTTCAATAACCTCATCAAGTCTCTACCATCCTCAATCCCTTATTGCTTTCGGATCTGAGACAGGAGGTATACCCAACTGTTTTGGGTGTCCTATGAAGATGCATTTATCCGCTTTGGGTTCGAGCTTATCAGCCTAAAACTTTTTCACATAAGCGTCGCAGCCCCAAACTCTTAAGAAATGATAGCTTAGGTTTCTCTAAACCATAGTTCATACGGTGTCATCTCATCGGAATTACGTGGTGCCCTATTTAAAGTAAATGTGGTTGTCTCTAATGCCTAACCCATAGACTATCGTGGTAATTTGATAAGAGACATCATGGTATGCATCATATCCAATAGGGTGCAGTTATGATGTTCGGACACACCATCACACTATGGTGTTCCAGGCTGTATTAGTTGTGAAACAATTTCCACAATGTCTTAATTCTGTGCCAAACTCGTAATTCAGATATTCATCTCTATGATCATATCATAGATCTTTTTATCCTCTTGTCACGATGATATTTCAACTTCACCCTGAAATTACTTGAACCTTTCAATAATTCGGACTCATGATTCATAAAGTAAATATACTCAACATCTACTCAAATCATCTGTGAAGTAAGAACATAACGATATCCACTACATGCCTCAGCACTCATTGGACTGCACACATCAAAATGTATTACTTCCAACAAGTTGCTTTCTAGTTCCATTTTACTGAAAATGAGGCTTTCAATCATCTTGCCCATGCGGTATGATTTGCATGTCTCAAGTGATTCAAAAATCAAATGAGTCCAAACGGTCCATTTGCATGGAGTTTCTTCATGCATATACACCAATGGACATGGTTTGCGTGTCTCAAACTTTTCAAAAAACGAGTGAGCCCAAAGATCCATCAACATGGAGCTTCTTCATGCGTTTTATACCGATATGACTTACGTGGCAGTGCCACAAGTAGGTGGTACTATCATTACTATCTTATATCTTTTGGCATGAACATGTGTATCACTACGATCGAGATTCAATAAACCATTCATTTTAGGTGCAAGACCATTGAAGGTATTATTCAAATAAACAGAGTAACCATTATTCTCCTTAAATGAATAACCGTATTGCGATAGACATAATCCAATCATGTCTATGCTCAACGCAAACACCAATCTTGATGGTAGAGGGAGCGTACGATATTTGATCAACCTTGGAAATACTTCCAACACATATCGTCATCTCACCTTTTAGCTAGTCTCCGTTTATTCCATAGCTTTTATTTCGAGTTACTAACACTTAGTAACCGAACCGGTATCTAATACCCTGGTGCTACTAGGAGTACTAGTAAAGTACACATTAACACAATGTATATCCAATATACTTCTACCGACCCTGCCAGCCTTCTCATCTACCAAGTATCTAGGGTAATTCTGCTCCAGTGGTTGTTCCCCTTATTACAGAAGCACTTAGTCTCGGGTTTGGGTTCAACTTTGGGTTTCTTCATTAGAGCAGCAGCTGATTTGCCGTTTCATGAAGTATCCCTTCTTGCCCTTGCCCTTCTTGAAACTAGTGGTTTCACTAACCATCAACAATTGATGCTCCTTCTTGATTTCTACTTTCGCGGTGTCAAACAACACGAATATTTCAAGGATCATCATATCTATCCCTGATATGTTATAGTTCATCACGAAGCTCTAGCAGCTTGGTGGCAATGACTTCGGAGAAACATTACTATCTCATCTGGAAGATCAACTCCCACTCGATTCAAATGATTGTTGTACTCAGACAATCTGAGCACAAGCTCAACAATTGAGCTTTTCTCCCTTAGTTTGTAGGCTAAGAAAATCGTCGGAGGTCTTATACCTCTTGACGTGGGCATGAGCCTGAAATCCCAATTTCAGCCCTCGAAACATCTCATATGTTTCGCGACGTTTCAAAACATCTTCGGTGCCTCAACTCTAAACCGTTTAATTGAACTATTACGTAGTTATCAAAATGTGTATGTCAGATGTTCTCAACATTCACAGACGACGTTCGAGGTTCAGCACACTGAGCGGTGCATTCAGGACATAAGTCTTCTATGAAGAAATGAGGACAATCCTCAGTTTACGGATCTAGTCCGCATAATTGCTACTATCAACTTTCAACTAAATTTTCTCTAGGAACATATCTAAACAGTAGAACTGAAGCGCGAGCTACGACATAATTTGCGAAGACCTTTTGACTATATTCAGGATAATTAAGTTCATCTTATGAACTCCCACTCAGATAGACATCCCTCTAGTCATCTAAGTGATTACATGATCCGAGTCAACTAGGCCGTGTCCGATCATCACGTGAGACGGACTAGTCATCATCGGTGAACATCTTCATGTTGATCGTATCTACCATACGACTCATGCTCGACCTTTCGGTCTCTTGTGTTCCGAGGCCATGTCTGTACATGCTAGGCTCGTCAAGTCAACCTAAGTGTTTTGCATGTGTAAATCTGTCTTACACCCGTTGTATGTAAACGTTAGAATCCATCACACCCGATCATCACGTGGTGCTTCAAAACAACGAACTGTCGCAACGGTGCACAGTTACGGGGAACACTCTCTTGAAATTATTATGAGGGATCATCTTATTTACTACCGTCGTTCTAAGTAAACAAGATGCTAAAACATGATAAACATCACATGCAATCAAATAATAGTGACATGATATGGCCAATATCATATAGCTCCTTTGATCTCCATCTTGGGGCTCCATGATCATCTTGTCACCGGCATGACACCATGATCTCCATCATCATGTCTCCATGAAGTTGTTTCGCCAACTTATTACTTCTACTACTACAGCTAACGGTTAGCAATAAAGTAAAGTAATTACATGACGTTTATGTTGACACGCAGGTCATAAATAAATTAAGACAACTCCTATGGCTCCTGCTGGTTGTCATACTCATCGACATGCAAGTCGTGATTCCTATTACAAGAACATGATCAATCTCATACATCACATATCATACATCACATTCTTCTTGGCCATATCACATCACATAGCATACCCTGCAAAAACAAGTTAGACGTCCTCTAACTGTTGTTTGCATGTTTTACGTGGCTGCTATGGGTTTCTAGCAAGAACGTTTCTTACCTACGCAAAACCACAACGTGATATGCCAATTGCTATTTACCCTTCATAAGGACCCTTTTCATCGAATCCGTTCCGACTAAAGTGGGAGAGACAGACACCTGCTAGCCACCTTATGCAACTAGTGCATGTCAGTCGGTGGAACCAGTCTCATGTAAGAGTACGTGTAAGGTCGGTCCGGGCCGCTTCATCCCACAATATCGTCGAAACAAGATTGGACTAGTAACGGTAAGCATATTGAACAAAATCAACGCCCACAACTACTTTGTGTTCTACTCGTGCACAGAATCTACGCAATAGACCTAGCTCATGATGCCACTGTTGGGGATCGTAGCAGAAATTCAAAATTTTCCTACATGTCACCAAGATCTGTCTATGGAGAAACTAGAAACGAGGGGAAGGAGAGTGCATCTACATACCCTTGTAGATAGCTATGCGGAAGCGTTCAAGAGAACGGGGTTGAAGGTGTCGTACTCGTCGTGATCCAAATCACCGGAGATCCTAGTGCCGAACGGACGGCACCTCCGCGTTCAACACAGGTACAGCCCGGTGACGTCTCCCATGCCTTGATCCAGCAAGGAGAGAGGGAGAGGTTGAGGAAGACTCCATCCAGCAGCAGCACAACGGCGTGGTGGTGATGGAGGAGCGTGGTACTCCAGCAGGGCTTCGCCAAGCACCGCAAGAGACGAGGAGGGAGAGGGGTAGGGCTGCGCCAAGAAGGAGTCAAAACTCATCTGTCGGCATCCCCAAAAGTGCTCAAGTATATATAGGGGAGAGAGAGGGGGTGCGCCCCACCTAGGGTTCCACCCTAGGGGCGGCGGCCAGCCCAAAACCCCATCTAGTGGGGCGGCCAAGGGGGGGAGAGGGGAAACTTGCCCCCCAAGTTAGGTGGGTGCGCCCCCTTCCCAAACCCTAGGCGCCTTGGGCCCTTGTGGGGGGGCGCACCAGCCCACCTGGGCTGGTCCCCTCCCACAATTGGCCCATGCAGCCCTCCGGGGCTTGTGGCCCCACTTGGTGGACCCCCGGCCCCTCCCGGTGGTCCCGGAACGTTACCGATAAAACCCGAAACTTTTCCGGTGACCAAAACAGGACTTCCCATATATAAATCTTTACCTCCAGACCATTCTAAAACTCCTCGTGACGTCCGGGATCTCATCCGGGACTCCGAACAACATTCGGTAACCACATATATCTATTCCTTATAACCCTAGCGTCATCGAACCTTAAGTGTGTAGACCCTACGGGTTCAGGAACCATGCAGACATGACCGAGACGTTCTCCGGTCAATAACCAACAGCGGGATCTGGATACCCATGTTGGTTCCTACATGTTCCACGATGATCTCATCGGATGATCCACGATGTCGAGGATTCGATCAATCCCGTATACAATTCCCTTTGTCTAGCGGTATGATACTTGCCCGAGATTTGATCGTCGGTATCCCGATACCTTGTTCAATCTCGTTACTGGCAAGTCTCTTTACTCGTTCCGTAACACATCATCCCGTGATCAACTCCTTGTTCACATTGTGCACATTATGATGATGTCCTACCGAGTGGGCCCAGAGATACCTCTCCATTTAAACGGAGTGACAAATCCCAGTCTCGATTCATGCCAACCCAACAGACACTTTCGGAGATACCTGTAGTGCACCTTTATAGCCACCCAGTTACGTTGTGACGTTTGGCACACCCAAAGTATTCCTACGGTATCCGGGAGTTGCACAATCTCATGGTCTGAGGAAATGATACTTGACATTAGAAAAACTTTAGCATGCGAACTACACGATCTTGTGCTATGCTTAGGATTGGGTCTTGTCCATCACATCATTCTCCTAATGATGTGATCCGGTCATCAACGACATCCAATGTCCATGGTCAGGAAACCGTAACCATCTATTGATCAACGAGCTAGTCAACTAGAGGCTTACTAGGGACATGGTGTTTTCTATGTATCCACACATGTATCTGAGTTTCCTATCAATACAATTCTAGCATGGATAATAAACAATTATCATGAACAAGGAAATATAATAATAATCAATTTATTATTGCCTCTAGGGCATATTTCCAACAGTCTTCACCACTTGGCCGCTCCGTGCGTCGCCTCTCGGTTGTGCATGCCTTCACCATACGGCCGCTCCGCGCATCACCACTTGGCTGGACACGTAGTTCTTCACCACTCGGCCGCCCCTCGTGTTGCCACATAGTTGTGCACGTCTTCATCATTCGACCACCTCGCACAGCATGACTCGGCCACTCCACGTGTCGCCACTCGGTCGTGCACGTCTTCACCACTCGACCGCCCCGCGTCATTACTCGGTTGTACACATCATCGCCCCTCGGCCACCTTGCGCGTCACCATCAGTTGTACATGTCTTTACCTCTACACCTCCAGCACGGGAACGACTAAGTTACTCATATGATCAAACCTCATATCATACTCTGTAGCAAGCTTACCTCTCTCAAACCTCACTCGGGGGCTACGCACAGCCGTTGGCCATGTTGTCCTCCGGGGTTACGCCCATTCAATCGACCCATTGATCACGTCAGGAATATCTTTCTGACCATACATACAAGTGCCACCAAAATTTTCCTTGCAGTCAACATACCCCGATCAGTCGGGAAGTACGTCCACTCGGACAAATACCCCTTTCACGCAAAATCTAACGGTCAATAAAAGAAGTACTACTAGAACGATTACTCCCTGGAGTGGCCAGCTTTTTTCTACAGTCGGCAGTTTCAAGGACGAATTCATTCATCGTGCCGAGTGCACAAAGATCACTTGATTGATCCAGTTCCAGATTGAATTCATTTATAGTGCCAAGTGCACGAAGATCAGTCCAACTGACTCAGCTCCAAGCAGAGCTTATTTACCATGCCAGGCGCTTGAAGATCCATCCGATTGATTCAATTCCAGACAGAGATATTTACCGTGCCAACTGCATGTAGGTTTACCGAGAGACTTAAACCCTCTGCCAGATTCATCTAGTCCGACAGAGGCTCGGGGACTACACCCAGTGGGTGCACTCAACATGCCCCCACTGGAAGAGAACTTGGAAAGAAACATTTTGCTCGATGCAAACCCAGCTCCAGATCACTCGACCTCTGAGTCGGAGAAGAACAAGTCCAATCAGTACCGTCTAAGAAGATTTTCTCTCTCAGACCCCCGCTGCCTGCCCGCAGTCGACGGCGGTCTCGGGGACTACACCTAGTGGGTGCACTCAGCGTGGCCCCACTGGAGAATCTCCACTCGGTATGGCCTGACCAGTCCGAGTGACGAACAACAAACAAACAAGTTGTAAAGAATCCCGTTGACTACCAAAAAATCCTATAAGGTGAGTTTAAATGCTCCTCCATGGACCTATTTTGAACCTTCTTCTAGGACTCAAAGCGTGAAACTCACAAGTGTGGATCTAAAACCGACTCATATTGACGTTCCTCCGGGATAAGAATGGCATCTCTCTGAGAGAGCAGCCCATGTGTCAATCTTGTTGCACAGATTTAATGACACATCCATACTCTGATCACAAGTTAACCTCTTCCGAGAGATGATCGAATGTCACCAAGTTGCTCCTCGCGGGCACTTACCCATATCAGCCGGGAAGCACAGTACCAGAATCCATTGAGACTTTGTTCAAACCTTGGTTGTCTGAAAGCACGATGACAGGTACCGAGTATTTCCGTAATCACTCGGGCCAAATTGTGTCTTTCACAAACTCGTTCTGCAAAATCACAATCGATTCGGGGGCTAATGATGGGGATACACATAACAGGTAGGCCCATGAAGGGTCGGAATATCATGCAGCATGGGGTCCACACAACATGTGGGTCCAGGTAAATTTCATAGAGACATACTATCCACTCGGACAAGCAGCATACTATCCACTCGACCAAGAAGCATACCATCCACTCGGATGATAGTTCACCACTCGACCGTATGACTCACTCAGATATACGAAGACCAGCAGGTAGCAAAGCAGTCGACATCATTCTCATAGTGAAGGCTTGGTAGTGGGCTGGCTTTATGGCATTCATGCCCCACTTTGTAACATAGGAGGTGAGGGGGTGGCGCACTCTATATAAGCCACCCCCACCACTAGACTAGGGGTTCTTTTCTTCTACTTCTCTCTCTTTTTCACCATTAGTCTCAGGACTACGGGGATCCGTTCTCCTCTCATTGTAATCTTCAGATACATACTAAGATAAAACAAAGCCTCTCTGGAGCACGAGATGTAGGGTTGTTATCTCCACCGTGAGAGGCCCGAACTCGCTAAAACCACCGTGTCACCATATGCATCTCGATAGATCATGCTCCTTTATCCTACCCCTCTCTTATTGTCGGAATCGTTACCACGACACTATCAGAGTCGGCATATTTTACCAGAGCCGCCATAAGCGTTCCCATGTCATTACAATGGCATTTGAGCCGTCCCAATTTCAGCTTCAAAGGTGCAAACCGGCAATTGCCTTCCCATGTTAAAACGGCCGTGTCAGCATTGATGCGGTCTGATGAATGCAAAATCTCCGAAACCTGGCGCACCCAGTGGGTTGTTGATTCTCCTTCCTCCTGGACACAGGAAGCTAAATCCATGATGGACATGGGCTGCTTGCACGTATCTTTAAAGTTCTGGATAAACTGGGTCCTCAACTCGGCCCACGACCCAATAGAGTTGGCTCGCAGATTTTTCAACCATGTGCGAGTTGTTCCCTCCAACATCATGGAAAAGTATTTGGCACACGCCGCTTCATCCACATCCAGCATCTCCATTGCCATATCATAACTTTCCACCCATGACTCAGGGGATAAATCGCTGGTGTAATTTGGCACCTTACGCGGGCCTTTGAAATCCTTGGGTAACCGTATATTGTGGAGTGTTGGGACAAGACATGGCACTCCCAAAGAACTGGAGGTAACCCCTGGTTCCAGCGATGTTGTTGAACGAACCAGAGTGAACTGACGAACCGGCCTGAGTTGACGAACCGGATCTTCGTGTTGTGACGCTAACTCGGCTTCCCGACGTGCCCTAGCGCGATCCACTACATCCTGGGCATTGCCTCCGCCACCCATCGGGTTATTACCACGGGGCGGATTACGATTCCTCACACTGCTTGATACGGCCGGTTCATCGATATGCCTGCTGTAGCTTCGGCTTGGGCGGGGAGTAGAATGAATCCTTTTGTGGCTATATGAATAGGCCTGCTGCTGAGTCAAAGCCATCTGAAGGTGCTCCCTAGCCCGCTGTGTCTCAACCGCTACTGGGGACTCGCCATCAATCGGGAGAGCTGCCAATCATGAAGCGGCGGAAACAATGTTATCCAACGGGTTAGAGTAATGACCCGGAGGTGTTGATACGTGTCGTGATGGAATATCGTTCTGACGAGGCGGAGACGGCAAATCCATCACAAGAGGCTGAACCGGTGCCCCGGTCCCAGGTGCCTCCGCCCGGTTTACCACAGGTTGGTTGCTGGTGCCTGCTCCTGGCGTGTTAAAGAGATTCCTTCCCTCCAAGACCGACGGAATGCACGACCGGTATCTTCTCCTCATGACGTCATCTGACGCACTCTGATCTAGCATAAGCCGGTAAGCCCGAGCCTCCAATCCGGCCCGCTTTGTAGCCATCCTGGTGTTTTTTGCTGCCAGGTCCACTTTAGCTTGAGTTATCTGATCCTTTACCTTTGCAATCTCTACGTTGTGCTGATCCCGGTTTGCCGCGTCCACCTCTACTGCCAGCAACGTTGCTAAAGCGTCGAACAGATCAGACAAAACCTAAGCCGAAGGGGGTGCATAGCCCCCTGCTCCCGCTGGTCTTGCTGTTGCTGAACCGGAGATCATTGCCGCAGCGGTAGAAGAGTACTGCGCGGATTGTATACCGGCCATGAAGACCGCGACCCGGCTTGGCAGATCGAGGGGGTCCGAAATACTATTGCCATCGGAACCTCCACTAATCCGGCCATCCTACAGCTGGTACAGTGATTCGGTCTCTCTGGTTGAAGACTCGTCATCATAGCAGACAACGGTTTCGCCACCAGATGCTGATCTATCCTCATATTCCGCTCCATGGATGACACCTACGAAGACATGCTTTACGGTGGGCTGAACCTAGGTAGAGCTTTCATGCTGAGCCGTCTCAATGATGTCGGTGCAGATGTCCGGCTCAGGGCCCGGTTAGCCAATCTTGCCGATGAAGAAGTGAATTCCACCGAAGGGGACCCGGTACCCGTACTCAATTGAACCGGCCTCGGGACTCCATCCTGCATCGTCGATGTAGAGCTTGCCGTGATGACTTTTAGTCATCCGGCCCACAACGTATCCCTTGAGTCCTTCGAAGTGGCCCTTCAAGAACTCAAAACCATCGTGCGATAGCCCCACGGTGGGTGCCAACTGTCGTGGAATTGTCACGGCATATGTCCTTGCGAAAGGACTTAGTCATGGAGCCATCGCTATGGGTTAGCTTAAAGGGGTTTAGAGCGGACAAATGACATGAAAGTTTATACAGGTTCGGCCCCTTACGATGAAGGTAAAAGCCTACTCCAGTTGTGATGGTATTGCTAGGGTTTCGATGACCAGGGAGCGAATCCGCTTTGCCTGGCTCTTGAGTTGTTGTGTGTTGTCCCTAAACCGCCGCCGGGTCGTCCCTTTATATACATAGGTCAAAGCCCATTGTAAGAGTTGTTTTGCTTCCGCTTTATACTTGATATTTTTGAACTGTGCAACTTTTAATATCCTCTGCTCATTTTTTAAATAGGGTGATGATCCGTTCTGGAAAAAGAAACCTCAGAAGAAAACGGTTAAGGCTCCTCGTCAAAAAACGAAGGCGGTCAAGAAATCTGATAAGAGGAAAGCAACTGAGCCAATCGGTTTAGAGCTCGATGACGACCCTGATGAACCGGATGCAGAGGTAGAACTTGATTCTCTTGGTCCACTTTTCATACACCTCATTGACAATGATATTTATCAGGATGACGCCGAGGGCAGACAAGCTGACGACGCAGAGGTAATTACCCTTCCCTCCGGTTCAGATCCTCTGCCAACACAAAAAATCCGTCAAGCAATCCGGAAAGTAAGATTCTCTCAGCCCCTAGCTTACTTGGACCCAAACTTTCTTTTGAAGAAGCAGGAACACGAAGCTCGCCGCACAACCCGTCATAGCGGCCAAGTAATCACTTCCACTGGTCTACCAAATACTCCGGTTCGGAAGCACCAATCTGAGGTTTCAAATACTTCCAATACTTCTTACCCCAAGGCGGGTTATTTCCGACAGCCTCTTAATCCGTCCGATTCGAATTATCAGGGAACGCCACCTTCATCATCCGACGAATCAACTGCCACACAGCTTCCACCCCTCAAGACCGTCCCTGGGTAAATGTCTTAAGTTTTCTCTTTTTGACGCTTTATGCTTATGTGCTATACTGATGTGTATATCTTCCTCTTTCAGAGCCACGGCTAGACACAGTAAGAAGGGTCGTGTAGATAAACCGTCTGATGACCATGTGACAGTTGAACCGGTGACAATTTCATAACTGGAGAGAGCAACTGCTGACGCCACGCTTGATGACCTGCCACCCCCAGATCATGTTTCTACTGAACAAGTAGAAGTTGATACAGCAGTACAAGCTGATAAACCGGTAGTGTTAGAATCATTACTATGTAATCTAGATTATTGACTCTAGTGCAAGTGGGAGACTGAATGAAATATGCCCTAGAGGCAATAATAAAGTTGTTATTTATATTTCCTGATATCATGATAAAATTTTATTATTCATGCTAGAATTGTATTAACCGGAAACTTAGTACATGTGTGAAGACATGGACAACCAGAATGTCCCTAGTATGCCTCTACTTGACTAGCTCGTTAATTCCTAGCCATAGAAATGTGTTGTCATTTTATGAACGGGATCACATCATTAGAGAATTATGCGATGGACTAGACCTATCCGTTAGCTTAGCACTATGATCATTTAGTTTATTGCTATTACTTTCTTCATGACTTATACATGTTCCTAGGACTATGACATTATGCAACTCCCGAATACCGGAGTAACACCTTGTGTGCTATCAAATGTCACAACGTAACTGGGTGATTATAAAGATGCTCTATAGGTGTCTCTAATGTTGTTTGTTGAGTTGGCATAGATCGAGATTAGGATTTGTCACTCCATGTATCGGAGAGGTATCTCTGGGCCCTCTCGATAATGCACATCACTATGATCCTTGCAAGCAATGTGACTAATGAGATAGTCACAGGATGATGCATTACGGAATGAGTAAAGAGACTTGCCAGTGACGAGATTGAACTAGGTATGATGATACCGACGATCGAATTTCGTGCAAGTAACATACCGATGACAAAGGGAACAACATATGTTGTTATGCGGTTTGACCGATAAAGATCTTCGTAGAATATGTAGGAACCAATATGAGCATCCATCTTCTGCTATTGGTTATTGACCGGAGATGAGTCTCGGTCATGTCTACATAGTTCTCGAACCCGTAGGGTCCGCACGCTTAACGTTCGATGACGATATGTATTATGAGTTATGTGATTTGATGTACCGAAGGTTGTTCGGAGTCCCGGATGTGATCACGAACATGACAAGGAGTCTCGAAATGGTCGAGACATAAAGATTCATATATTGGAAGGCTACATTCGGACACCGGAATGGTTCGGGTCGTTTCGGATAAGTTTCGGAGTACCAGGGGTTACTGGAACCCCCTCTGGGAAGTTATTGGGCCTTATGGGCCTAGTGGTGGAAGATAGGAGGTAGGCCAAGAGGTGGCGCGCGCCCTCCTAGCCCAAACCGAATTGGACTAGGGCTAAGGGGGCCAGCCCCTGCTACCTCTTGAGCATGTGTTGGTTTTCCATTGAAGAGGAAAGGGTGATGTAGCAAAGTAGCGTAAGTATTTCCCTCAGATTTTGAGAACCAAGGTATCAATCTAGTAGGAGACTACACGCAAGTCTCCTAGTACCTGCACAAACAAACAAGAACCTTGCAACCAACGCGATAAAGGGGTTGTCAATCCCTTCACGGCCACTTGCAAAAGTGAGATCTGATAAAGATAATAAGATAAATATTTTTGTTATTTTTGTTGCATAGATTGAAAGGTAAAGATTGCAAAATAAATAGTAAACTAGAATTGTAGATCGAAAACTTATATGATGTAAAGTAGACCCGACACTACTAGGGAAAACCTTATACACAGAACTTCAGATGTAGCGTGTGTTAAAAAAGCACGCTGGTGCTAAGTAGCAGTAGCGTGCTCGTGTAAACGGCGCTACAGATACAATTGTAGCAGTAGCATGCCTGAAGATAAAAGCGCTAGTACTAAAATTCCTACGGCTTAGCCGATAGGCTACACATAGTAGTAACGATCTACGTAGAAGCGCGCTACCCATACTTGTTTTGTAGCAGCGCGTTTACGAACAAAGGCGCTACTGCTAACGAAAATAAAATTAAATGGAAAGCAAATAAAAAAGAGAAAGGAATAGCAGTAGCGCTTGTTAAAAAATCTGCTATAGCTATCATAGCAGCAGCGCACTTCCTGGAATGCGCTACTACTACTTTTGACTTAACCGTGCGGTTCGTTCTTCCCCCACGGCCACTTCCCACAAATCCCTACTCCTGTGTTGTCGCCGCCCTGCATCCCGTCGGCCGCCGCGCGCGACCCGTCGCTCTCCGCACACCCTCGACGCCGCCCCCGCCCCCGCCCCGACACCGACCTCGGCGCCGCCCCCGACCCCGACCTCGACGCCCCCCTACATCGCCGCCCTCCACTGTGTGCCCGCCGCCCCGACCCCGACCCCGTCCCCGACCTCGACGCCGCGTGCCCCTCTCCCTAACTCCGCCGGCGCCCGGGGTGAGCACGCCCTCCTCCTCCCCTACCTCTGCCTAGCTAGGTTTCTTAGGGTTAAATTTCAGATTTCATCTAATTATTTAGGGTTCATCAAATTAGATGCTAATTATGGCAGTAGTTGTTAAATATAATTAGTTTTAGAGTTCATCGAATTAGTTAGGGTTAAATTTTAATGTTCATCAAATTAGTCAGGGTTAAATTTTAGAGTTCATCAAATTAGTTAGGTTCATTAAATTTTAGAGTTCATCAAATTAGTTAGGGTTAAATTTTAGATTTCATCAAATTAGTTAGGGTTCATTAAATTTTAGAGTTCATCAGTTAGGGTTAAATTTTAGAGTTCATCTAACTAGTTTTTTTACTATTTTTAGTAAGTGTTTAATAGAATTAGTAAGAAAATTAATATAACTAGTTGAACTAGTTTATTTTTAGTAAAAACTAGTTTATTTTTATTTATAGTAAGTGCTTAATTGAACTACTTGAGTTAATACAACTATTTTATTTTTAGTACGAAAATTAATAGAACTAGTTTACTTTTTTAGTTAAAAAAAGCAACTATTTTTTTAGTTAAAGCAATTATTCCCGCATCGACCCTCAAAAAAAATTATTCCCGCATCGACGTCGACGATGCCTATCCCACATCCTCGTCGTCGAGTTGGCGGAGGACACCTGCATCACCAGATGGGCCATGTTAGGACTGGGCTCCACCGGGGTGGTAGTGGGAGGCGCTACCTACCGGGGGCACGGGTTGGTGAGGAGTCAGCCCGTCGTTGACCCGAACCTTCTTTGGTGGCGGTCGCGTGGGCCAGTGACAGTCCAGAGGCTCGAGGACCCCGCGGAGGTGGTGCGTCACCGTGTCACTGAGGAGGACGTGCATGTTCGTCGCTACTTGTTTGCGTTGGAGCACAGGTTCTCCAATACCTGCCAGGTTCTCCAGGGATCTCACTGGAGCTATGATCCTGTGATGGTTCCTTCTCTGTGGGTGTCCACCGCCCACGCTGATACCCGTCGTGCGCTATGGTTTTAGTTGTATTAGTGATGTTATATGTACGATACTATTTGGGGTGTATTAGTGATAATATTCGACGATGTACGGACGCATGAGATGATTTACTTTTGATTATTCAATGCATGCTAATTTAAATACTTATTTATTTTACGATTTGGTTGTGCTTATTGAATGCTCATGTCAATATGAGTCCTATAAGATATTTTGAAGTATATATCTTGTGTTGCTCAAATAGGATATGTGCTTGCCCAAGTGGCCGGTCATGTTTGCCGGTTACACCTTCGAGTGGCCTATGTTTTGCCGGAGTGTTGATTCATTTCTGTTCCGGCAAATTTCAGGCGCTCGATATGTCCTATTTTAGCAAAGGTCATGCCGGATTTTTTCGTGAATTTTGGCATGACTTGTGCCAGAATATGTAGGAAATATCGAGTGCCCTGGATTTGTGTGTTGAGTATCCTGGTAGTTGTCTTCGATTGATTTTCAATTAATGTTTCAACTATGAACATAGGAAATGTCTGACGACGAAAAGGATTTCGGTATTTGCAAATACTGCAAAGACGAGCGCGGCATGTGCGACGGAATCTTCCTAGATGATGATAGGCGCTTCAGCATCAAGCTGGACGAGAACTTCGAAGTGGATACAGTAAGTCACAACGGCAAGTCTTTTTCGTAATTAAGCATGACATCTCCTTCATTTGCTTCAACTTATAATTTATTTATTTTACTATTCTACTAGCGTATCTCCTGCCATGCAAGAGTTTTTGTCTTAGATAAGATAGGTTGCATTCGTACTATGGAGGTAAAGAGAGTTTACTTGAAGACCGAGCATGGTCGTATTTTCCACGCAAAATTATACAACGCAGACGACTACACCTATTTTGGATGCAAAACTTGGCAAGCACTATGCAAGACTTATGCATTTGAGCCTGATATGGTATCACCTTTGATATTCGTCCGGAAGATGATATTGAAGGTAATATCGACATCTGGGTCGATGTGCAGACGCCTCCAGTTATACCATTATGTGAGTTTCTCAACCATATTTATGTCTTTGATATTGTTTATTCAAAAATAGTTGGCAACTAATTTCTATTGTCAGCTTATTTCCGTTCAAGCAAACATGTCCAGCGCTTGGTAGACAGGACCTACTACTGTCCCGGGGCTGAACTAAACTGCGAAGAGATAAGTCATTATGTTTCATGGCTTGAGGATCTTCATACCGTCAAGACAAATTTTCTTCTTGAACTTAGAAATGTTAGTACTCAAAACGTGCCACCAATAGTGTTCGTACTGAACTACGGTCACATCTATTTAGGAAAGATGGTAAGATTTTTACTATTTGTCCTCGGTGCATCTTTTGCATACATTATTTTTTAAGCTAAACTTCATTGCTAAGTATGTTACTATACGATGTTCTTCAACAGGGACTCCTGATGAATGTTGTGCCTGATTGGATCGAGACTAAAGGTACCATGAATATTGTTAGCTTACGGCCAAGATATCCTACAATGCACTTTAGTGCATTCAGGATTTCTAATAGCGAGGAATGCTTAATAGTGAAAGAGTGGAGCAAATTTGTGAACGATAACAGAGAAGTACTAGGGGGCAGCAATCAGAAGCGTAGCCCACGATTAGGAGACGGGTTCATCTGCATGCTCCAACTTGATGAAGGAGGAGAGCTACACATGTTTTGTGTTATTTTACTTGAGAGAGAGCAGTAGGAGTGATTAGCTAGCTAGAAATGAGTTTGAAGATGATGATGTGCTACACTGTGACTATGATGATTAAATAGCTAGTGTTGGTGGTAATGACTATGATGATTATTATTAGCTAGTGTTGGTGGTGATTAGATAGCTACCGCATCTAGTGTTGGTGGTGATTAGCTAGCTAGAATGAGTTTGAAGATGATGATGTGCTACACTATGACTATGGTGATTAAATAAATACTGTTGGTGGTAATGACTATGATGATGATTAAATAGCTTGTGATGGCGGATTAAATTCAAGTGGAGGCAACATGTGGTGCACATCGAAAGTACTACTAGTCCAAACTAGATCAAGTTTGGATTAGTAGTATACTTTTGACATGCACCACATATTGCCTCCACTTGAACCTAATCCACCTTCATTTGACACACTATTATGGACATAATGATATAAACCTCATAATTGGTATTGTACCAAAATTTGTATAACGGCGTATAAATACACTAAAAATGAAAAAAAGAGTACTAGTAGCGATGGATAGTAAACACGCTACAACTAGCTAGATTAGCAGCAGCGTGGGATAGAACAAGTGCTGCCGCTATGTGTCTTAGCAGTCTTAGCAGTAGCGCTTGTCGCACGTGCTACTGCTAAGTAATAGCTGTAGCGCCTTATTGGTAGCGCGGCTGCCCGTGCTACTAGTGGGCATTAAACCCGCGCTACTACTAGGGTTTTCCCTAGTAGTGTGGGGGCCATAGGTTTCACTAGTGGCTTCCCTCAAGATAGCATAAATTATGGTGGGTGAACAAATTATGATGATATCTAGGCATGATCATGAACATAGGCATCACGTCCGTGTCAAGTAGACCGAAACGATTCTACATCTACTACTATTACTCCACACATCGACCGCTATCCATCATGCATCTAGAGTACTAAGTTCATAAGAACAGAGTAATGCATTACGCAAGATGACATGATGTAGAGGGATAAACTCAAGCAATATGATATAGACCCCACCGTTTGATCCTCGATGGCAACAATACAATACGTGCCTTTCTGCCCCTGCTGTCACTTGGAAAGGACACCGCAAGATTGAACCCAAAGCTAAGCACTTCTCCCATTGCAAGAATGATCAATCTAGTAGGCCAAAGCAAACTGATAATTCGAAGAGACTTGCAAAGATATCAAATCATGCATATAAAAATTCAGAGAAGAATCAAATATTGTTCATAGATAATCTTAATCATAAACCCATAATTCATCGGATCTCGGCAAACACACCACAAAAAGAATTACATCGAATAGATCTCCAAGAACATCGAGGATAACTTTGTATTGAGATCCAAAGAGAGAGAAGAAGCCATCTAGCTAATAATTATTGACCTGAAGGTCTGTGGTAAACTACTCACACATCATCGGAGAGGCTATGGTGTTGATGTAGAAGCCCTCCGTGATCGAATCCCCCTCCGGCAGATCGCCGGAAAAGGTCCCCAGATGGGATCTCCTGGGTACAGAAGGTTGCGGCAGTAGAAAAGTGGTTTCGTGGCTCCCCTGGATGTTTTCAGGGTATAAGAGCATATATAGGCGAAGGAAGTAGGTCGGTGGAGCTATCAGGGGCCCACGAGGGTGGGGCGCGCCGCCCTACCTTGTGGCCGCCTCGTTGCTTCCTTGACCTCTACTCCAAGTCTCCTGGATTGCATTTGTTCCAAAAAAGATCCTCGCGAAGGTTTCATTCCGTTTGGATTCCATTTGATATTCCTTTTCTACAAAACACTGAAATAGGCAAAAAAAACAACAACCGGCACTGGGCCTCCGGTTAATAGGTTAGTCCCAAAAATAATATAAAAGTGCATATTAAAGCCCATTAAACATCCAAAACAGATAATATAATAGCATGGAACAATCAAAAATTATAGATACGTTGGAGACGTATCAGCCCCCCTTTCCTTCTCTTCTTCCTCTCCTTCCTTCTTCTCCTACTTGGACTAGGAAAGGGGGAAACCTACTCCTACTAGGAGTAGGAATCCCCCCCTTGGGCGCGCCCCTTGAGTCCGGCCCTCCTCCTCCTCCCCTCCTTTATATACGGGGGAGGGGGCACCCCATAGATACACAAGTTGATCTTTAGTCGTACATGTGCGGTGCCCCCCTCCACAGTTTTACACCTCGGTCATATTGTCGTAGTGCTTAGGCGAAGCCCTGCGTCGGTAACTTCATCATCACCGTCAACACGCCGTCGTGCTGACGGAACTCACCCTCGGCCTCAACTAGATCAAGAGTGCGAGGGACGTCACCGAGCTGAACGTGTGCGGATCGCGGAGGTGCCGTGTGTTCGGTACTTGATCGGTTGGATCGCGAAGACGTCCGACTACATCAACCGCGTTACTTAACGCTTCCGCTTTCGGTCTACGAGGGTACGTAGACACACTCTCCCATCTCATTGATATGCATCTCCTAGATAGATCTTGCGTGATCGTAGGATTTTTTTTGAAATACTGTGTTCCCCAATAGATGTGTACTTTAATAGTGTTCATAGTAACCCCGAGGTATTTGATACCGGTTCAGTTGCTAAGATTAGTGACTCAAAACAGAAGTTACAAAATGTACAAAGACTAGTTGAGGGCAAAGTGGCGATTTGTGTTGGAAGAGATTCCAAGGTTGATAAGATCACCATCGCAAACTCCCTCTACCTTGGGGATTAGTGTTGAACCTAAATAAATGTTATTTGATGTTTGCGTTGAGCATGAATATAATTAGATAATGTTTATTGCAATACGGTTATTCATTTAAGTCAGAGAATAATTGTTGTTTTGTTTAAATGAGTAAAACCTTCTATGGTCATGCACTTGATGGTTTATTGAATCTCGATCGTAGTGATACACATATTCATAATATTAATGCCAAAAGATGCAAAGTTGATGATGATAGTGCAACATATTTGTGGCACTGTTGTTTAGGTCATATTGGTGTAAAGCGCATGAAGAAACTCCATGTAGATGGACTTTTGGAATCACTTGATTATGAATCATTTGATGCTTGCGAACCATGCCTCATGGGCAAGATGACTAAGACTCTGTTCTCCGGAACAATGGAGCGACTCACTAACTTATTGGAAATAATACATACCGATGTATGCGGTCTGGTGAGTGTTTCAGGCTCGCGACGGGTATCGTTATTTTCTGACCTTCATAGATGATTTGTGCAGATATGGGTAGATCTACTTAATGAAACACAAGTTTGAAACATTTGAAAAGTTCAAAGAATTTCAGAGCGAAGTGGAGAATCATCGTAACAAGAAAATAAAGTTTCTATGATCTGATCGCGGAGGTGAATATTTGAGTTACGAGTTTGGCCTTCATTTAAAACAATGTGGAATAGTTTCACAACTCACGCCACCCGGAACACCACAGCGTAATGGTGTGTCCGAACGTCGTAACCATACTTTATTAGATATGGTGCGATATATGATGTGTCTTACCAATTTACCACTATCGTTTTGGGGTTTTGCATTAGAGACAGCTGCATTCACGTTAAATAGGGCACCGTCGAAATGCGTTGAGACGACACCGTATGAACTATGGTTTGTCAAGAAACCAAAGATGTCGTTTCTTAAAGTTTGTGGTTGTGATGTTTATGTGAAAAGGTTTCAAAATGATAAGCTCGAACCCAAATCGGAGAAGTGCGTCTTCATAGGATACCCAAAAGAAACTGTTAGGTACACCTTCTATCACAGATCCGAAGGCAAGATTTTTGTTGCTAAGAATGGATCCTTTCTAGAGAAGGAGTTTCTCTCGAAAGAAGTGAGTGGGAGGAAATTAGAAATTGATGAGGTATGTGTACCTTCTCTCGAATTGGAAAGTATCTCATCACAAAAATCCGTTCCAGTGATGCCTACACCAACTAGAGAGGAAGCTAATGATAATAATCATGAAACTTCAGATCAAGTTACTACCGAACCTCGTAGGTCAACCACAGCATGTTCCGCACCAGAGTGGTACGGTAATCCTGTTCTGGAAGTCATGTTACTAGACCATGACGAACCTACGAACTATGAGGAACCGATGATGAGCCTAGATTTTGATAAATGGCTTGAGGACATGAAATCTGAGATAGGATCCATGTATGAGAACAAAGTGTGGACTTTGGTGGACTAGCCTGATGATCGGCAAGCCATTGATAATAAATGGATCTTCAAGGGGAAGATGGACGCTGATGATAGTGTTACTATCTACAAAGCTCGACTTATTGCAAAAGGTTTTCGACAAGTTCAAGGAGTTGACTATGATGTGCCCGTAGCGATGCTTAAGTCTGTCCGAATCATGTTAGCAATTGTCGCGTTTTATGATTATGAAATCTGGCAAATGGACGTCAAAACTGCATTCCTTAATGGATTTCTTAAAGAAGAGTTGTATATGATGCAACCAGAAGGTTTTGTCAATCCTAAAGGTACCAACAAAGTGTGCAAGCTCCAACGATCCATTTATCGACTGGTGCAAGCATCCCAGAGTCGGAATATACGCTTTGATAGTGTGATCAAAGCATATGGTTTTATACAGAATTTCAAAGAAGCCTGTATTTACAAGAAAGTGAGTGGGAGCTCTGTAGCATTTCTAATATTATATGTGGATGACATATTGTTTATTGTAAATGATATATAATTTCTGGATAGCATAAAAGGATACTTGAATAAGAGTTTTTCAATAAAAGACCTCAGTGAAGCTGCTTATGTATTGAGCATCAAGATCTATAGAGATAGATCAAGATGCTTGATAGGACTTTCACAAAGCACATGCCTTGACAAGATTTTTAAGGAGTTCAAAATGGATCAATCAAAGAAAGGGTTCTTACCTATGTTACAAGGTGTGAAGTTGAGTAAGACTCAAAACCCGACCACAGCAGAATATAGAGAGAGAATGAAAGTCATTCCCTATGCCTCAGCCATAGGTTCTATATATTATGCTATGTTGTGTACCAGACCTATTGTGTACCTTACCATGAGTTTGGCAAGGGGGTATGATAGTGATTCGGGAGTAGATCACTGGACAGCGGTCAGAGTTACCCCTAGTTACCTAAGAGGACTAAGGAAATATTTCTCGGTTATGGAGGTGATAAAGATAAAGAGTTCATCGTAAAGAGTTACGTCGATGCAAGCTTTAACACTAGCCCAGATGACTCTGAGTCTCGATCTGGATACATATTGAAAGTGGGAGCAATTAGCTAGAGTAGCTCCATGCAGAGCATTGTAGACATAGAAAATTTGCAAAATACATACGAATATGAATGTGACAGATCCGTTGACTAAACTTCTCTCACAAGCAAACCATGATCACATCTTAAGTCCTCTTTGGGTGTTAATCACATGGTGATGTGAACTAGATCATTGACTCTAGTAAACCCTTTGGGTTTTGGTCACATGGCAATGTGAACTATGGGTGTTAATCACATGACGATGTGAATTGGTTTTAAATCACATGCCAATGTAAACTAGATTATTGACTCTAGTGCAAGTGGGAGACTGAAGGAAATATGCCCTAGAGGCAATAATAAAGTTGTTATTTATATTTCCTTATATCATGATAAATGTTCATTATTCATGCTAGAATTGTATTAACCGGAAACTTGATACATGTGTGGATATGTAGACAAAACACAGTGTCCCTAGTAAGCCTCTACTAGGCTAGCTCGTTGATCAAAGATGGTTAAGTTTCCTAACCATAGACATGGGTTGTCATTTGATAAACGGGATCACATCATTAGGAGAATGATGTGATGGACAAGACCCATCTGTTAGCATAGCATAATGATCGTTAAGTTTTATTGTTATTGCTTTCTTCATGTCAAATACATATTCCTTCGACTATGACATTATGCAACTCCCGAATACCGGAGGAATACCTTGTGTGCTACGAAACGTCACAACATAACTGGGTGATTATAAAGATGCTCTACAGGTATCTCCGAAGGTGTTTGTTGGGTTGGCATAGATCGAGATTAGGATTTGTCACTCCGAGTATCTGAGAGGTATCTCTGAGCCCTCTCGGTAATGCACATCATGATAAGCCTTGCAAGAAATGTGACTAATGAGTTAGTTGTGGGATGATGCATTATGGAACGAGTAAAGAGACTTGCCGGTAACAAGATTGAACTAGGTATGGAGATACCGATGATCGAATCTCGGGCAAGTAACATACCGATGACAAAGGGGATAACGTATGTTGTCATTATGGTAAGAACGATAAAGATCTTCGTAGAATATGTGGGAACCAATATGAGCATCTAGGTTCTACTGTTGGTTATTGACCGGAGAGGTGTCTCGGTCATGTCTACATAGTTCTTGAACCCGTAGGGTCCGCATGCTTAACGTTCGATGATGATTTTGTATTATATGAGTTATGTGATTTGGAGACCTAATGTTGTTCAGAGTCCCGGATGAGATCGCGGACACGATGAGGAGTGTCAAAATGGTCGAGAGGTAAAGATTCATATATTGGACGATGATATTCGGACACCGGAAGTGTTCCAGGGGTACTGGGTGCATATCGGGTCACCGGAAGGGGTTCTGGGCATCCCCCCGTCAACTACATGAGCCTTAATGGGCCAAGAGGGGGACAGACCAGCCCCTAAGGGGCTAGTGCGCCCCTCCCATATGGGCTAGCTAAATTGGAGTAGAAAAGGGGAAAGAGGAAAGGAAAATGGGGAATAGGATTCCCCCTTCCCCCTCTTCCCTTCCTACTCCGAATAGGAATAGGAAAGGGGGGAGGTCGAATTGGGAGGACCCCAAGTATATAGGACAGGGCTATTCTGTTACTAGTAACAGAATAATATTCTGTTACCCTCCGGCCCTATATAGGAGCGACGGCGACCGAACCCACCACCTCCCTCCCGATCCCCAACTCCTCCTCTAGCGCGCTGCCCCCTCCCACCCCGCCGGCGCTCTGCCCCCTCCGTTCCCCACCACGCGCCGCCCCCTCCCTCCCCGCCAGTGCACCGCCCCCTCCCTCCCCCGCCGTGCGCCTTCCCCGCCGGTGCGCTGCACCCTCCCTCCCCCGCTGTGCGCCGCCTCCTCCCTCCCCCGCCGTGCACTGCCCCCTCCCCGCCGGCGCGCCACCTCCTCCCTCCCCGCCGCGCGATGCCCCCGCCAGACGCACCCCGATGCCGCCGGACAAGACGCATGCCGCGGCGACACGAACTTACCCCGCCTTTCTTCTTCCTCCAGCGTGCAGCCCCGCCACCCCCTCCCCACAGCGCGCAGCCCCGCAGTCCCTCCCTCCAGCGTGCCACCCCGCACCCCCTCCCTCGAGCGTGCTGCCCCGCCATGGTCCTCCCTCCAGCGTGCCGCCAGACCATGCTCTACGCATCGCTTCCACGTGATCCTCTGTACGCAACCAGCGTCTCACCTCATGCCGCCGCACAACATCTTCCTTGCGTCGCGATAGCCACCCCAGTTCGGGCGTAGTAAGTACCTCAGTACGAGTTAAAAACGGTGATCCGTTCGGAATAAAAGAAATGACAGAAATTCAAATTGTAAAGTTCAAGCAAAAAAAGAAACCCCATGAAAATCCGGCTTAGTAAGTATCTTAGTACAAGTCGTAAAATGAGAGAAGTTCAGAACAACGTTGTCAAAAAATGTTGAGTTAAAAAAGGAAATAAAATAAACACATTTTCTTTTTGAATAAAATATCATTCAGTTCGATGATACAAACCATACAAGTACAGGGGCGACGATACAGTAAACCGTTGAAAACTTACGAGAAAAATATTACCAAAAAAACAGAGCAAAGCCTAGTTAGTGAAAACACGCTTAGTACAAACCCATGCAAGCATCAGTACAAGTACCCTTTTTCGGAACCATTCAAAATTACTCTACAAAAAATAGCTCAGTACAAACATACATATATATCAGTACGACTACTCTGTTTTTCACACGAGAAAACAGCAGGATCCGTCATGCCGTATTCAAAATTACTGTTCAACGGTTGCGAAGTAGAGAAAACATTCAACATGACTAAGTTTCGCATTTTCGATAGCTATCCAACGGTATATTATTTGCCATATTTCGACAGACTTTTTAAAAAAAATCTCATTCAAAATCAAATTTGACCGTATTCGAATTCGTTTTTAAACCGTAAGGAATTAGAAAAACATTTCTATACGAAAAAGTTGTGCATTTTACATAGCTTTCCAACGTCATATTATTTGCGTCAATCTGACAAACCGTTTGCAAAAAATCGCGAAAATACGTTTTGCCCAGAATTTCACCGTTTTTCAAATTACTTTTAAATCATATAGAATTAGAAAAAACAATACATATATGGAAGATGCGGATTTTCACCATCTTTCCAACACCATCTTATTTGCTCAATTCCGACAGATCGTTTGAAAATTGAGTCCAAAATACGATTCACGTTTTCGGTTTTGAAAAAAATGGTTTCTTCAAAACTGCTCTTAAACCATAATGATTTTGCAAAAACGTTCAATATATACTTGAAATATGGTTGTCAAGAGCTTTCCAACGATATATTACACGCCACGTTCCGACAAAAAAATTACAAAAAGTTTTTGAACTAAAGAAGACGATGTGTTAAACACAACTGAAAGCATCAGTTCAACCGCTTCGAAAGCATCAGTTCAACCGCTTCAAAAATATCAGTTCAACCACCTGAAATCGTCTGTTCAAAAAGGGTAACAGAATAATATTCTGTTACTAGTAACAGAATAGCCCAGATGTGTGTGTGTGTGTGTATATATATATACCAACAATTGTTAGCCGTGTGTGGCACCCCCTCCACAGTTCACGCCTCCGGTCATATCTTCGTAGTGCTTAGGCAAAGCCCTGCGCTGATCACTTCACCATCACCGTCACCACGCCGATGTGCTGACAGAACTTTCCCTCAACACTTTGCTGGATCAAAGAGTTCGAGAGACGTCATCGAGCTGAACGTGTGCAGAACTCGGAGGTGTCGTATGTTCGGTGCTTGATCGGTCGGAACGAGAAAAAGTCCGACTACATCCACCGCGTTGTCAAACGCTTCCACATTTAGTCTACGAGGGTGCGTGGACACACTCTCCCCCTCTCGTTGCTATGCATCTCCTAGATAGATCTTGCATGGACTTAGGAATTTTTTTGAAATTGCATGCTACGTTTCCCAACACCAGGAAGCCGGTGTGTGGCTTTAATGCCGACGCCAGTGAGTGTGGTGTCCGCTCTGGCCATGTATGGATGCAGGTGCTGACGCTCTGGAGCGGCGCTAACCGAAAACATGCGGGAGGGAAGGGATTTTCGGTGGGCCAGGGCGGTCAGAAGCGGGCTTGGGATGAGTTCGGACTCCCTTAAACCTCCCCATGTTTGTCTCTGGTGTGCGGGAGAAAATGCATCCGAACCGCACCGCGGACCGATACAGGACCGCGTTGGAGGGCTTCCACGGTCCGAACGGTTGCGGGAGGTTTGAGGGTCAGTGTTGGAGATGCGCTTACCCTGCTAGTCCCCGATAGTACTTTTATCTGTAAGTACTCAAGAGCAGACACAAAATGACACCTTTGCAAGTTGGTGGCTAAGAGCGAGGATTTCCTTTAGAGGCAAAGACAAGCCAGGGTACGACTTGTTGGTCATCGAGACGACATGGGCGCTTTGGAAACATAGGAACACTAGGGTGTTCCACAGACCCGATTAGTTCAAATCGCCGACTGTTAGCAAACCAACCTGTGATTGTATGGTTAGAGGGACAGTGGTATCCCCAGCCCACCAGAGTTCAAGTCCTGGTGCTCGCATTATTCCTGGATTTATTTCAAGATTTCCGGCGATGCGCTTTCAGTGGGAGGAGACGTTCCCGTCGACGACAAGGCGCCTCGGGCGACTCCATAAATCTCAAGATGATATGCCGACTCAGTCTCTCGAAGGTGCTCATGGGGGGGGGTAGGGTGTGTGTGTGTGCATTCATAGGGGTGAGTTTATGCGCGTATGTATGAGCGCTTTGTGTCTGTAGTGTCCAAAAAATTCGCCAACTGGTCTGGTAGTGCAAATCCTAGACGAAATTAGAGATTGGAAACTAGCAGGTGTGGGCATGGGAGGTCTAGATTATTTTGTGAGAAGTTAGACTTAGTTTCCATTTTCTGGTGTGGGTGTTTCTAGGCGGTGTCGCAGCTCCGGTCATGCGGTTTCTCAATGGCAAACTTCATCCATGGGCATGTTGAATGACGGAGGAGGTCGACTTGCTGGTCCAGCCGGGGATGGACCTAATTTGCTAAAGAAAGCTTGATTCGGCCTCGGCCAGAACCATCAACGATGGCACCCGCGGGCGTCATTACCTCGTTGGAGGCTTTGTAGGACGATCTGTGTTCCCTGTGCCCCGGGCGAAACCCAAGATTCAGGCTTTTCTGGATCGGATGATGGCGAGGTTCCTGCGTCGTCACCCCCATGGGGGGCATCAACTTTTGGGTTGTACATCGGCTAAAAGGACAAAAGTATGACTTGGTGCAGGTCTTCATATGACTTCCGTGCGATGAAGATGGAGCGGCGTGCCATCTACAGTATCGAAGACGACGAGTTTGGGCGGCAAGGTGCAGCGGGGTCTCGACACTAGATAATGTTTGACAGGTGGGCTAGTGTTGTCGGATGTTTGTGTGGCAGCATCCATAAAACTATCCGTGAACAGCCTAGACGTGTTTGCAGTCAATTCTCGTGTTCTTTTTTGGTTGGAGTTGCCCTTAGGCCAACTCCAACACTGGACCCAAACGGACGTCCGTTTGGGTGGCAAAACGGACACGCGCATCCGCATGCGGTCGTTCGGCCATCGGTGCGCCTAACTGGGCCGCCGCATCCCAATTGTCCTCCAAAAGAACTAGCAAATTTTCCCCAAATCTACCCAAATAGACATTGCAAAATTGTTTAAAAACCTTAAATATTAACATAAAACGGCCCAAGTCCAGTCCACCACATTCTTAAACAAACTAAAAATTAAAATGACATAAGAAAACAAGAAGCCTGTCGCCGCCATCGGCTTCAGTTGCCGCCATCATTGTCCTCGTCCCACATGAGGTCGATGTAGGTCGGCGGTGTCCATAGGTGGGCTGGCTGCCCCTGCCAGGCTTGGGCAGAGGCGGCTGCAGAGGCGCATGCACCACCTCTTCCCATAGCGGGGGCAATGACCAAGCCTCGCCATGCACGGGCTCCGGTGTCCACGGGACCGTCTCCGTCTAGGACCACTTCTAGTCGACAAGTGTTGTGTTCCACAGCGCGGGCTCCTCCTCCTGTTGCTATTGCACGTCCCTATAGCCTCCTCCTTCACCACGATGTCGAACTCCGGGGTGACAACATCACCGGCTATGGAGAGGGCTATCATGTCTTTGAAGCACTGCCGCTGGGCCTCGTTGTGGGTGTGGAGGGAGTCCTATTGGAAATATGCCCTAGAGGCAATAATAAATTGGTTATTATTATATTTCCTTGTTCATGATAATCATTTATTATCCATGCTAGAATTGTATTGATAGGAAACTCAGATACATGTGTGGATACATAGACAACACCATGTCCCTAGTAAGCCTCTAGTTGACTAGCTCGTTGGTCAATTGATGGTTACGGTTTCCTGACCATGGACATTGGATGTCGTTGATAACGGGATCACATCATTAGGAGAATGATCTGATGGACAAGACCCAATCCTAAGCCTAGCACAAGATCATGTAGTTCGTATGTTAAAGCTTTTCTAATGTCAAGTATCATTTCCTTAGACCATGAGATTGTGCAACTCCCGGATACCGTAGGAGTGCTTTGGGTGTGCCAAACGTCACAACGTAACTGGGTGGCTATAAAGGTACACTACAGGTATCTCCGAAAGTGTCTGTTGGGTTGGCACGAATCGAGACTGGGATTTGCCACTCCGTGTAAACGGAGAGGTATCTCTGGGCCCACTCGGTAGGACATCATCATAATGTGCACAATGTGACCAAGGAGTTGATCATGGGATGATGTGTTACGGAACTAGTAAAGAGACTTGCTGGTAACGAGATTGAACAAGGTATCGGGATACCGACGATCGAATCTCAGGATAGTATCATACCGATAGACAAAGGGAATTGTATACGGGATTGATTAAGTCCTTGACATCGTGGTTCATCCGATGAGATCATTGTGGAACATGTGGGAGCCAACATGGGTATCCAGATCCCGTTGTTGGTTATTGACCGGAGAGTTATCTCGGTCATGTCTGCATGGTTCCCGAACCCGTAGGGTCTACACACTTAAGGTTCGATGACGCTAGGGTTATAGGCAATAGATATACGTGGTTACCGAATGTTGTTCGGAGTCCCGGATGAGATCCTGGATGTCACGAGGAGTTTCAGAATGGTCCGGAGGTAAAGATTAATATATAGGAAGTATGGTTTTGGCCACCGGAAGTGTTCCGGGCATCACCGGTAGTGTACCGGGACCACCGGAGGGGTCTGGGGGTCCACCAGGTGGGGCCACCAGCCCCGGAGGCCTACATGGGCCAAGTGTGGAAGGGGACCAGCCCCAGGTGGGCTGGTGCGCCCCCCCACCAAGGCCCAAGGCGCAAGGGAGAGTGGAAGGGGGCAAACCCTAGGCTCAGATGGGCCTAAGGCCCACCTAGTGGTGCGCCCCACTCTCTCCCCCCTTGCCCCCCCCCTAGATGGGATCTAGGGCTGGCCGCCACCCCTAGGGGTGGAAACCTAGGTGGGGGCGCAGCCCCTCCCCTCCCCCTATATATACTTGAGGTTTTGGGCAGCCAGAGACACGATTCAATCTCCTTCTTGGCGCAGTCCTACCCCTCTCCCTCCTCATCTCTTGCGGTGCTTGGCGAAGCCCTGCTGTAGTACCATGCTCCTCCACCACCACCACGCCGTCGTGCTGCTCCTGGATCCCCAACCTCTCCTTCTCCCCTTGCTGGATCAAGGCGTAGGAGACGTCTCCGGGCTGTACGTGTGTTGAACATGGAGGTGCCGTCCGTTCGGCACTAGGATCATCTGTGATTTGGATCACGAAATGTACGACTCCATCAACCCCGTTCTCTTGAACGCTTCCGCTTAGCGATCTACAAGGGTATGTAGATGCACTCTCCTTCCCCTCGTTGTTGGTTTCTCCATAGATAGATCTTGGTGATACGTAGGAAAATTTTGAATTTCTGCTACGTTCCCCAACAGTGGCATCATGAGCTAGGTCCATGCGTAGTTTCTATGCACGAGTAGAACACAAAGTAGTTGTGGGCGTTGATTTTGTTCAATATGCTTACCGTTACTAGTCCCATCTTGATTCGGCGGCATTGTGGGATGAAGCGGCCCGGACCGACCTTACACGTACTCTTACGTGAGACTGGTTCCACCGACTGACATGCACTAGTTGCATAAGGTGGCTAGCGGGTGTCTATCTCTCCCACTTTAGTCGGATCGGATTCGATGAAAAGGGTCCTTATGAAGGGTAAATATCAATTGGCATATCACGTTGTGGTTTTTGCGTAGGTAAGAAACGTTCTTGCTAGAAACCCATAGCAGCCACGTAAAACATGCAAACAACAATTAGAGGACGTCTAACTTGTTTTTGCAGGGTATGCTATGTGATGTGATATGGCCAAGAAGAATGTGATGAATGATATGTGATGTATGAGATTGATCATGTTCTTGTAATAGGAATCACGACTTGCATGTCGATGAGTATGACAACCGGCAGGAGCCATAGGAGTTGTCTTTATTTATTGTATGACCTGTGTGTCATTGTACAACGCCATGTAATTACTTTACTTTATTGCTAATCGGTAGCCATAGTAGTAGAAGTAATAAGTTGGCGAGACAACTTCATGGAGACACAATGATGGGGATCATGATGATGGAGATCATGGTGTCATGCCGACGACAATGATGATCATGGAGCCCCGAAGATGGAGATCAAAAGGAGCAATATGATATTGGCCATATCATGTCACTATTTGATTGCATGTGATGTTTATCATGTTTACACATCTTATTTTCTTAGAACGACGGTAGTAAATAAGATGATTCCTCATTAAAATTTCAAGAAAGTGTTCCCCCTAACTGTGCACCATTGCGAAAGTTCGTCGTTTCGAAGCACCACGTGATGATCGGGTGTGATAGATTCTTACGTTCACATACAATGAGTGTAAGCCAGATTTACACACGCGAAACACTTAGGTTGACTTGACGAGCCTAGCATGTACAGACATGGCCTCGGAACACAAGAGACCGAAAGGTCGAGCATGAGTCGTATGGTAGATACGATCAACATGAAGATGTTCACCGATGATGACTAGTCCGTCTCACGTGATGATCGGACACGGCCTAGTTGACTCGGATCATGTAATCACTTAGATGACTAGAGGGATGTCTATCTGAGTGGGAGTTCATAAGATGAACTTAATTATCCTGAACATGGTCAAAAGGTCTTCGCAAATTATGTCGTGGCTCGCGCTTTAGTTCTACTGTTTAGATATGTTCCTATAGAAAATTTAGTTGAAAGATGATAGTAGCAATTATGCGGACTAGGTCCGTAAACTGAGGATTGTCTTCATTGCTTCATAGAAGGCTTATGTCCTTAATGCACCGCTCAGTGTGCTGAACCTCGAATGTCGTCTGTGGATGTTGCGAACATCTGACATACACATTTTGATAACTACGTGATAGTTCAGTTAAACGGTTTAGAGTTGAGGTACCAAAGACGTTTTGAAACATCGCGAAACATATGAGATGTTTCGAGGGATGAAATTGGGATTTCAGGCTCGTGCCCACGTCAAGAGGTATAAGACCTCCGACGACTTTCTTAGCCTGCAAACTAAGGGAGAAAAGCTCAATTGTTGAGCTTGTGCTCAAGATTGTCTGAGTACAACAATCATTTGAATCGAGTGGGACTTGATCTTCCAGATGAGATAGTGATGTTTCTCCGAAGTCATTACCACCAAGCTGCTAGAGCTTCGTGATGAACTATGATATATCAGGGACATATATGATGATCCTTGAGATATTCGCGATGTTTGACACCACAAAAGTAGAAATCAAGAAGGAGCATCAATTGTTGATGGTTGGTGAAACCACTAGTTTCAAGAAGGGCAAGGGCAAGAAGGGATACTTCATGAAATGACAATTCAGCTGCTGCTCTAGTGAAGAAACCCAAGGTTGATCCCAAACCCGAGACTAAGTGCTTCTGTAATAAGGGGAACAACCACTGGAGCAGAATTACCCTAGATACTTGGTAGATGAGAAGGCTGGCAAGGTCGATAGAAGTATATTGGATATACATTGTGTTAATGTGTACTTTACTAGTACTCCTAGTAGAAACATGGTATTAGATACCGGTTCGGTTGCTAAGTGTTAGTAAACTCGAAATAAAAGGCTGCGGAGTAAACGGAGACTAGCTAAAGGTGAGCTGGCGATACATGTTGGAAGTTTTTCCCAAGCTTGATGTGATCAAGCATCGCACGCTCCCTCTACCATCGAGATTGGTGTTTGCATTGAGCATAGACATGATTGGATTATGTCTATCGCAATACGGTTATTCATTTAAGGAGAATAATGGTTACTCTGTTTATTTGAATAATACCTTCAATGGTCTTGCACCTAAAATGAATGGTTTATTGAATCTCGATCGTAGTGATACACATGTTCATGCCAAAAGATATAAGATAGTAATGATAGTACCACCTACTTGTGGCACTGCCACGTAAGTCATATCGGTATAAAACGCATGAAGAAGCTCCATGTTGATCGATCTTTGGGCTCACTCGTTTTTGAAAAGTTTGAGACATGCGAACCATGTCTATTGGTGTATATGCATGAAGAAACTCCATGCAAATGGACCGTTTGGACTCACTTGATTTTGAATCACTTGAGACATGCAAATTATACCACATGGGCAAGATGACTAAAAGCCTCGTTTTCAGTAAAATGGAACTAGAAAGCAACTTGTTGGAAGTAATACATTTTTGATGTGTGCAGTCCAATGAGTGCTGAGGCGTGTAGTGGATATCATTATGTTCTTACTTCACAGATGATTTGAGTAGATGTTGAGTACATTTACTTGATGAATCACGAGTCTGAATTATTGAAAGGTTCAAGTAATTTCAGGGTGAAGTTGAAAAATCGTCGTGACAAGAGGATAAAATATCTATGATATGATCATAGAGATGAATATCTGAATTACGAGTTTGGCACAGAATTAAGACATTGTGGAAATTGTTTCACAACTAATACAGCCTGGAACACCATAGTGTGATGGTGTGTCCGAACATCATAACTGCACCCTATTGGATATGATGCATACCATGATGTCTCTTATCGAATTACCACGATAGTTTATGGGTTAGGCATTAGAGACAACCACATTCACTTTAAATAGGGCACCACGTAATTCCGATGAGATGACACCATATGAACTATGGTTTAGAGAAACCTAAGCTGTCATTTCTTAAAAGTTTGGCGCTGCGACGCTTATGTGAAAAAGTTTCAGGCCGATAAGCTCGAACCCAAAGCGGATAAATACATCTTCATAGGACACCCAAAACAGTTGGGTATACTTCCTGTCTCAGATCCGAAATCAATAAGGGATTGTTTCTAGAATCGGGTCCTTTCTCGAGGAAAAGTTTCTCTCGAAAGAATTGAGTGGGAGGATGATGGAGACTTGATGAGGTTATTGAACCGTCTCTTCAACTAGTGTGTGGCAGGGCACAGGGAGTTGTTCCTGTGGCACCTACACCAATTGAAGTGGAAGCTTATGATAGTGATCATGAAACTTCAGATCAAGTCACTCCCAAACCTCGTAGGACGACAAGGATGCATACTACTTCAGAGTGGTATGTAATCATGTCTTGAAAGTCATGTTGCTAGACAACAATGAACCTACGAGCTATGGAGAAGCGATGGTGGGCCTGAATTCCAAAATGGCTCGAGGCCATATAATCCGAGAGAGGATCCATATATGAAAACAAAGTGTAGACTTTGGAAGAACTACTTGATGGTCGTAAGGCTGTTAGGTACATATGGTTTTTTAAAAGAAAGACGGACAATGATGGTAAGTATCACCATTAAGAAAGATCGACTTGTCGTTAAGATGTTTTCCGACAAAGTTCAAGGAGTTGACTACGATGAGACTTTCTCACTCGTAGCGATGCTAAGAGTCTGTTGGAATCATATTAGCGATTACTGCATCATTTATGAAATCTTGCAGATAGGATGTCAAAACATTGTTTCCTCGACGATTTTCTTGAGGAAAGGTTGTATGTGATACAACCGGAAGGTTTTGTCAATCCTGAAAGATGCTAATAAGTATGCAAAGCTCCAGCAATCCTTCTAAGGACTAGAGTAAGCATCTCGGAGTTGGAATGTATGCTTTGATAAGATGATCAAAGATTTTGGGTGTATGCAAAGTTTATGAGAAACTTGTATTTCCAAAGAAGTGAGTGGGAGCATTATAGAATTTCTGATGAATATATGTTGTTGACATATTGTTGATCAGAAATGACATAGAATTTCTGGAAAGCATATAGGGTTATTTGGAAAGTGTTTTTCAATGGAAAGCCTGGATTAAGCTACTTGAACATTGAGCATCAAGATCTATAAGGATAGATCAAAATGTTTAATGGTACTTTCAAGTGAGCACATACCTTGACATGATCTTGAAGGTGTTCAAGATGGATCAGCCAAAGAAGGAGTTCTTGCCTGAGTTGTAAGGTATGAAGTTAAGACTTAAAGCTTGACCACGGCAGAAGAAAGAGGAAGGACGAAGGTCGTCCCCTATGCTTTTGTCATAGGCTCTATATGGTATGCCATGCTGAGTACCGCACCTGATGTGTGCCTTGCCACATATCTGGCAAGAGGGTACAAAGGTAATCTAGGAGTAGATCACCAGATAGCGGTCTAAATTATCCTTAGAGGAATAAGGATATGTTTCTCGGTTATGGAGGTGATAAAGAGTTCGACGTAAAGAGTTGTGTCGATGCAAGCTTAACACCTATCCGGATAGCTCTGAGTACAGATACCGGATACGTATAATGGAGCAACAATTTAGAATAGCTCCAAGTAGAACAGTTATTTGAAATGCCTCCAAATGTAGCGTAGTAGTTGCATCTACAAGCTGACATGGAAATTTGCGAAGTACATACGGATCTGAATGTTGCAGACCCGTTGACTGAAACCTCTCTCACAAGCATAACATGATAAAACCCAGAACTCTTTGGGTGTTAGTCACATGGGGATGTGACCTTGAGTGTTAATCACATATCGATGTGAACTGGATTATTGACTCTAGTGCAAGTGGGAGACTGTTGGAAATATGCCCTAGAGGCAATAATAAATTGGTTATTATTATATTTCCTTGTTCATGATAATCGTTTATTATCCATGCTAGAATTGTATTGATAGGAAACTCAGATACATGTGTGGATACATAGACAACACCATGTCCATAGTAAGCCTCTAGTTGACTAGCTCGTTGATCAATTGATGGTTATGGTTTCCTGACCATGGACATTGGATGTCGTTGATAACGGGATCACATCATTAGGAGAATGATGTGATGGACAAGACCCAATCCTAAGCCTAGCACAAGATCATGTAGTTCGTATGCTAAAGCTTTTCTAATGTCAAGTATCATTTCCTTAGACCATGAGATTGTGCAACTCCCGGATACCGTAGGAGTGCTTTGGGTGTGCCAAACGTCACAACGTAACTGGGTGGCTATAAAGGTACACTACAGGTATCTCTAAAAGTGTCTGTTGGGTTGGCACGAATCGAGACTGGGATTTGTCACTACGTGTAAACGGAGAGGTATCTCTGGGCCCACTCGGTAGGACATCATCATAATGTGCACAATGTGACCAAGGAGTTGATCATGGGATGATGTGTTACGGAACGAGTAAAGAGACTTGCCGGTAACGAGATTGAACAAGGTATCGGGATACCGACGATCGAATCTCGGGCAAGTATCGTACCGATAAACAAAGGGAATTGTATACGGGATTGATTAAGTCCTTGACATCGTGGTTCATCCGATGAGATCATCGTGGAACATGCGGGAGCCAACATGGGTATCCAGATCCCGCTGTTGGTTATTGACTAGAGAGTTATCTCGGTCATGTCTGCATGGTTCCCGAACCCGTAGGGTCTACACACTTAAGGTTCGATGACGCTAGGGTTATAGGGAATAGATATACGTGGTTAACGAATGTTGTTCGGAGTCCCGTATGAGATCCCGGACATCACGAGGAGTTCCGGAATGGTCCGGAGGTAAAGATTAATATATAGGAAGTATGGTTTTGGCCACCGGAAGTGTTCCGGGCATCACCGGTAGTGTACCGGGACCACCGGAGGGGTCCGGGGGTCCACCAGGTGGGGCCACCAGCCCCGGAGGCCTACATGGGCCAAGTGTGGGAGGGGACCAGCCTCAGGTGGGCTGGTGCGCCCCCCCCCCCCCCCCGCCAAGGCCCAAGGCGCGGGGGAGAGTGGAAGGGGGCAAACCCTAGGCTCAGATGGGCCTAAGGCCCACCTAGTGGTGCGCCCCCCTCTCTCCCCCCTTGGCCGCCCCCCCCCCCCTAGATGGGATCTAGGGCTGGCCGCCACCCCTAGGGGTGGAAACCTAGGTGGGGGCGCAGCCCCTCCCCTCCCCCTATATATACTTGAGGTTTTGGGCAGCCAGAGACACGATTCAATCTCCTTCTTGGCGCAGTCCTACCCCTCTCCCTCCTCGTCTCTTGCGGTGCTTAGCGAAGCCCTGCTGGAGTACCACGCTCCTCCACCACCACCACGCCGTCGTGCCACTGCTGGATGGAGTCTTCCCCAACCTCTCCTTCTCCCCTTGCTGGATCAAGGCGTAGGAGACGTCTCCGGGCTGTACGTGTGTTGAACACTGAGGTGCCGTCCGTTCGGCACTAGGATCATCAGTGATTTGGATCACGACGAGTACGACTCCATCAACCCCGTTCTCTTGAACGCTTCCGCTTAGCGATCTACAAGGGTATGTAGATGCACTCTCCTTCCCCTCGTTGCTGGTTTCTCCATAGATAGATCTTGGTGACACATAGGAAAATTTTGAATTTCTGCTACGTTCCCCAACAAGTCCTCCATGGCCCGCCTCACCAGCTCCTCCTCCTCCTCGGCTGTCATCAGAGCGGGCAGTGGCTGGGATGGTGAAGGGGATGGCGTCGGCGTCAGGCCACGGACCAGCCTACGTCCACGTGGCTGGGGAGGGTTGGCGGCACGCGCGCGGCTGGGTGGGATCGGAGCACGACTGACAAAGAACGATTGCCGGCGTAGATCATGCTCGACGCGGAGCCACGTGTCCCACAGCGGGGAGTCCACGGCATACCTCGAGTCGTTGACGAGGTCTGGCGGTGGTGGGCGATCTCCTCGCGTCGGGCGCGGTCGCTTACCGGTATTGGTGGGATGGGGACCCGATCCGCGAAGAAATTCCAGTTATTGGGGAGGTGCACGTCGCGCCATGGTAGCGGTGTGCCCGTCTCCCAGTGACGCTTGCAAATCTCAGCCTTCACGTACAACCTCATGCGAGGTTCGGCCACCAGCGGCGCGATGTGGAATGCGGGTGCCGGAGGTGGAGGTGGAGGGGTGGAGCGGCGACGATGGCCAGAGAAAGAGCAGGCCTCGTGGTCGTGCTTGCCCTTGCGGCCGGAGATCCAATGCCATCCCACGGTGGCCGGTGATGAGGTGGAGCTAGGGTTTGGAGAAGGCTAGTGTGTCTGGTTTCGAGGAGGCACACATCGCCGGGAGTGGAAGTATGGACTCCCACCGGTCCATGGCTTCCACATTAAAAAGGACGGCGACCGCTCGGCTGGGATGGCTGCCAGATGGGGCCGCCCGCGCGTGCGCCATAAATGTGAACTATGGGAGGTACGTGGGCGGTCGCCACGTGGGCCCAAGGTGGACGCGGAGCGGGCGCGTGGACGTCTGTTCGACGTCCATGTGGACGCAAACCGAACGCAAGTTTACGCCACAAATGAGACGGGCCGGACGCCAAACAAAAAAAATATGGAAGCGATGAGGCATTGGATTGTGCGATCTATCCGTTTGTACCCAAACAGACAAACATGGATGGGGTTGTGCTTTAGAGTTGCCCTTAGGTTGGTCATAGTGGGGAGTAACTTGTAGTAGTGTCATACATATGACATTAGTCTAATTTACTACTTTTGTAGTGTAAAGTAACATAATTATAGTGTCATAGATTGTTTCATTGATTAGTTCATGGACTCATTTTGTCTCGGGAAATTCCATGTTACAGTAACATATTATATTATCACAAACATCTCTTTTCTCATTAAATATTTGTCACATAAGCAAATTTGTCTTGAAATGTGTACTACCAAAGTTATCTTCACTGTGACTAGCCTTATTCGCCACCGGCATTTCAGCTGACTTGCCGGGTGGGGACGTTCTTTCTGTCGAAGCAGGCTCTCGGCGGCGCCACGGAGTTCAGTTGCGAGGCCTGGCGACAACTTCGTTGACTGACTGGGACGAGGGCGACCGGGGACCGACCCCGGGCAAGGGTCTTTTGCGCGTCTGCAGAGGGCCTTTCGGCTGGCCAAACGAAAAATGAAAAACAACGGCTGTGGGCCAGTATGGATAGACAGGAATTTGTGGGGTATGGTGCCTATAGTTTCGGCGAAACCTGCGCGGCTTTAATTCTGTTGAGTTGATTGATGTGCACCTGGTTGGCCACGAGCCAAACGGACCACAGCGCCCATGTGTGCCTGCGAGAGCTGGTGATAAAGAAAGAAGTCGTTCGGTTCCAAATTAAAACAATAAAAAAAATTGTTGTAACAAGTCTGACACGAACAGTGTGTGGCCCGTGCTTGCTACCATTCGACGCGGGATGCCCGTACGAACCACCGTGAATACTATATTCACTCCTCTGAAATACTCCTTTCGATCTTAAGAGTATCTGCAACAGGACCGTTCGAACACGTCTCAAACGTGCAGGTAGGTCGCTCGGTCATGATTTTTTATTCAGACGAGCCTCTCAAACAACCAGGCTAACCTACATTTTCATTTCCAGCTCAAATATGAAGCAGATACGGGGCGCCCGAGCGCATCTGGCATGTCGCCACGTCGGATCCGGCCCATGCCGGCCCAACTGACCTCACATAAAATCCTTCATATCCGCTTGTCGGATCAAACCCTAGCCACTTCACTCCCCTCCCCTTCATTCCTCTCTGCCACCCAATCTCGTCTCCGTCTCCTTTCGGTCCTCTCCGGCATGGCGGGCAGCGGATCTGAGTCCTTTACCTCCGGATCGTTCGACCCCAAACTCATCCCGTGCGGCCCAAGGAGGAGATGGTCGTCCGGCTTGCACTCCGCCGCGCCTGGGAGGAGACTCGTGGACGGCTGCGCTCGGACTCCATCCGTCGGGAATCCATTGCTTCCGCCCAAATGGGGATGGATCCGGCGCTAGGCCGACCATAGTGCCTTGCCGGAGGCCGTGCGGTCCGGCTGGCGTCCGAACGCGCTGACGGGCGCGCAACGCCTCCGGTGGCGCCCCGAGCATGCGGACGCACCATAGGCCTCGTCCGACAAGGCCATGGCATGGCGTGCCCGCTGTGCATCGGGCGCGGGAGGCGGTGGCAGCCTCCGCGACGGCGGATGTCGGCGAGGTAGAGTCGCATTCTCCGGCGCCCCGTATGGCGCATCAGTCCGGACGCCGCAACCGCATCGTGGTGGACGTCGGCGACTCGTTTCCGGATGGATCCATCATCGATCTGACGTCCAGTGCCACCGTTCGGGTTCCGTTCTCCGACGAGAAAGAGTAGGGCATGGAAGACGGCGGAGTCTTGAGTCACGTGAGCCAGCTCGTGTCTCATGCCCTACCCTACCTTGTCGGCGACCAGCCCAACACTCTGAGGAGCGCAGCCGGTCGCCGAACATGGCCAGGGCGGAGCCGGGCGAGCGGGGAGCTTAACCGGACGAGCTCTGCGTAGATTATGTTTCATGTTGCATGTAATAATATGAATTTGAGATTTCTAATTTGAGGTATGCGGATGTGAAACGTGTTTATTGAGGTGATCGGTCATTGTCCGCGAACACGCCCAGGCGCGTCCGTGGGCGTTTGAGGGGTCGGATTTGCCAAATCTAGCTGTAGATGCACTAAGTTGTAGTAGTCCATATTGAAATCTCTAAAAAGACGTATATTTGGAAATGGAAGAAGTATATGAATGATGTATATTAGATTTACTCGATGCAAACTTTGTAGATTTGACCCATTATACCAGAAAATACAGTAACTTTCATAATATAGGCTTTCAAAAAATATCTTTAAATGTTACTCCCTTCGTCCACAAATATAAGATGTTCTAATTTTTTCTCAATTGAATATGTATAGATACTTTTTAATGTCTGTATTCACTTATTTTAGTCAGTATATGGTCCAGACAGGAATATGCAACATCTTATATTCTCTTTACAAACAAATGTAAGACGTGAGTATTTATGAACTCTAACATACTTCTGGATCAGATGTATGTAAACATATTTTTATGTGTTTGTTCACTTATTTCAATTTGCATGTAGTTCGTATTAATATATCCAAAACATCCTATATAGTACTTATTTGTAAACGGAGGGATTACCATCGAGAGTGGCGTTTTGGCTCCTAGGTGTAGATACACTATGAAATGTGTATAAAAACACATTTCAAAATGTTAAAAAAATTCGGAAAAAAAATCCCGCGTGTGCATCGGACATCCTACGTTCGCACACAAATTTTTCGTGAAAAATGACATTTTTTGTGGCATGTATAAAAAAGATGGATAAATGCCTCGTGAATACCTGTAATCAAGCATATTTTTTTTTCCTTTTTACACAAGCCATAAAAAATGTCCTTTTTGATCGAAACTTGGTACACGCATATAATGTCCGGACTTAGAGGCGGGATTTTTTCTCGATTTTTTTTAACTTTTTGAAATGTATATTTAGACAATAGGTGCATGTGCACCTTTGCACCAAAGTGAATTTCCCACTACGATCTAGCTATTCACATCTTGTAGCAAAAAAATGGGGAACATAACACATGCAAATTTCAAATAGTTGCAACCAAGGAGGTGTTTGTTTCGATGAGTGGTAACGTAAATGTAAAAGGGAACTGATTACACACTGTAACAACACTGGAATGGAAAAACCTTATTATGTTTGGTTCTGCAGTGTAAAGAAAACAAATCAAGAACATATCAGATCGAGATCTGCAAGAGGAGCTTGATGGAGGAGGAAGAGATTGATCCAGAGATGGGCCTTGTTGCTCCTCGTCGGCGGCTTCGGCGGTACATCCTCGTCGGCGGCTGGCTGGCGTGGTCGTTCCCGACGACTGGATCAGGAGGGGAGGACCAAGGGGAGGCAGCGGCGCTGGACTCGAAGCGGGTCGATCGAGAGACGGCGGCGGCGCTGGACTTGAAGGGAGGCAGCGGCGGCGGCGATGCATGCATGCAGTCGAGGGGAGAAAGGAGTCGCGGGGGAGGAAGGCTGGGGGTGAGGAGCGCTTGAGGGTGGGAAGGAATCCTTTTCCAATGGGGGGTGGGGGGTATCGACTGATCACTGTCCGGGACCTGACTACACAAGGTCGCCACCAAACGCACGTAACATTATCCGTTTACAACGTAAACAGGTGACGGACGAAAATTGCTGAAACAAACACCTCCCAAGATTCACCATCGAAAATCATTTTACATAAGGATAAAGAAGGAATCAAATAATTGAGAAGTACTACAACTACTCGATATGGCAAGTTGGCAACCGGCCGCCATAGATTGCTTCGAACTTTGGATGAAAACCATACAGTGCACAGTAGCTAGCAAATTAACTACTCCTTCTTCTCCTTCTCGAGCTTGCATTTCACCTTCTCGAACACCACGGCGGCCGTCGCCGGCGAGTCGATCTTCAGCTTGAGCTTGCAGGTCCCCGACAGCTTGTTCTTCTTCAGCTGCAGCGTGTACCGCACCTCGCCCGTGACCGCCACCTCCAGCTCGAACTCCCCGGTCTTGTTCTGCTCCTTGTACGCGGCGACGCCGGCGTTGCCCAGCGCGGCGTAGGCGCTGTCTGAGCCCGAGTCGAGGCGGTACACCCGGGTCTTCCTGGGGCCGTGCTTGTCGCCCTTGTCGGCGACCTGCACGCGCTCGAACTGCTGCCCGTCGAACTTGTACGCCGCCTCCAGCGGCTCCGTGTTCTTCATGGTCGTCGCCCAGTTCCGGTTGCGAACGACGAGCTTCAGGGAGAGGTTGTACCCGAGCGAGGTCACCGGGGTGGTCGCCAGCGCAAACCTGGTCAGCGAGGCGTCCTCGACGGTGATGGATGGCTGGACGGCGAAGCTGTAGGCGGCGACCATGACGGCGATGATGATGACAGCGGCGACGGCGGCGAGGCACGCTAATGCCCACTTGCAGTCGTCCCAGCACTCGCCCAAGCAGTCGCAGAGCCCCATCGCCGGCGGGTTTCTTGATTCAGATCTTGGAGCCGGAGGGTGTTGGATGGGGGAGGAAGTTGGAGCTTGCTGGCATTGACTACGTAATTTGAACTCTGAGTCTGAGTGGGGTACTTATGGACTGGGAGGAACTAAAATACAGTTGCGCTCTTTGTTCTTACCCTGCTAGCTAGTCTCAGTATTTTGTCCGGAAATACTCGAGAGCGGACATGGCAATCGCTCAACAGAGAAAACAAAAGAAATTGACGAAAGGCACAGACCGCCAGACTGCTCCCAGTTTCATTATTGAAATGAAAATTATAGTTTAACAGGTTGGATGAGGGGCTCCAGCTGCACAAAACCCACTAAACTTTACCAGAGCAACTCAACGGCTACTCAGCCTTTCATTACAGATAAAGACTGCAAAATTTTCTTCTGAGACGTACAGTTGAAGACCCTCACGTGTATCGCACGCATGCATACGCTACCCTATGAACATCTTTAACAGCATCTTGAGCCGTTCGGCCTCCGGACTTGAAATAACGCCGTCTGGGGACGCGCTGGCGAAAATATCAGCATGAGGGCGATTGGATTCCTAGATTTTTTTTTGAAACTATGATGATTTTTATAACAAATTCAGAAACTATACACCCCAATGGAGAAAAATCAAAAGTATCACCCCGTCGGCCTCTTGTTGGCCGAAAAGTGACTTTTCGGCCTCCTGTTGGCCGAAGAGGGACTTTTCGGCCAACAGTTGGCCAAAGAGTCCCTCTTCGGCCAACACCTGCTCTACTTTTTAGAAAATTCATATCAAATAGGATTTTTAGTATTTTAATTTGATTCTTTTTGCATTAGATTAGAAATTTTATGAAGTTTCTGTAGATATCAAGTTTGACTAGATTTGGAAGTTTGAATTTAAATTTTCATGAATTTTCTCAAATCACTAGATTGCCTATAATTTGAGCTAGGAGTATTCTTTTTAGATGATTCTTTTTGCTACTGGTTCTTTGTGACTTTGTTTATCAGTAGTAATTAATTGGTGAATTTTAGGATTATTTAAAATTAGGTTTTTACGTCATTCTCTCCCTCCATTTTCTCCCGCCATTTTATTTCCCGCCATTCTCTCCCTTCATTTTCTTTCCCGCCATTCTCTCCCGCCATCTTCTTTCCCGACATCTTCTTTCTCGCCATCTTCACTTCTCAACTTATAAAACGAGCCTCATGGTGTCCACGATCGTAGATAACATCGTCTGACACGGTCTGTGTCTCCTGCGTCGGTGCTGCTGGTGGAGTGTGAAACACTGTCTGAGAGAAGTCATAAGTGTTTGCAGCTTCGTCATCATCATCGGAGAGTGTTTCACACTTATGACTTCTCTCACACAGTGTTTCACACTCCACATGAAGGCATCATCGTCATCCTCCGTCGATGCAGCACTCCTTAGTGTGGCGGGAGAGAATGGCGGGAAATAAAATGGCGGCAAAGAAAATGGAGGGAAAAAGATTGCGGGAAAGTATTTTTTTCATGTATAAAACGGCAATGGTTGTACAGGATTTACAAGGCACTTTTAAATATAAACTCCTATGAAGCTCAAAACAAGTTTTCTAGTAGGATAAAAGAAATAAAATACAAAAAAATACTACAAATAAAATAGCTACTGATAACTAAACAGAAACAAAAAGAATATGTCAAAAAACTAAAGAAAAAAATTTAAAGCAATTAAAATTAAAAGAAATAGCATAAAACCTAACAAACACTAAGACAGAACTGTTTTCATAAAAACCTAATTTTAAATAATTATAAAATTCGCCAATTAATTACTACTAATAAACAAATTCACAAAGAACCAGTAGCAAAAAGAATCATCTTAAAAAATACTCCTAACACAAATTATAGGCAATCTAGTTATTTGAGCAAATTCATGAAAAAAATAAATTCAAACTTTCAAATCTAGTCAAACTTGATATCTACAGAAACTTCATAAAATTTCTAATCTAGTGCAAAAAGAATCAAATTGAAATACTAAAAATCCTATTTGATATGAATTTTTTTAAACAGTAGAGCAGGTTTTGGCTGAAGAGGGACTCTTTGGCCAACTGTTGGCCAAAAAGTACGGTTGGCCGAAAAGTCATTTTTGGCCAACGGTTGGCCGAAAAGTCCTTTTTGGCCAACGGTTGGCCGAAAAGTCCCTCTTCGGCCAACAGAAGGCCGACGGGGTGATACTTTTGATTTTTCTCCATTAGGGTGTATAGTTTCCGAATTTGCTATAAAAATCATCATAGTTTCAAAAAAAAATCGGATTCCCAGCCGCCGCCTCTAGGCGCCGATTTAGGTCCACTTTCAGCGCAAAATCAACCCGCTTTTCAGTCCATTCTCAGCGCAAATTGGCCCACTATCGGTGCAAATTGACCGATTTTGACCTGTATTTGGCGTGCTTGTGCACAAATTCAACATAAAGTTATTTTTTTATCACATAGTTCATCACAGAAAATCAATAAAAATCAAATAGTTCAATACAAATTATATAGTTCAACAAATAAAAAGTCGTATTTCATCACATGTCGAGCTAGGCGTTGCCCTTGAGCCTCCATAGGTGCTCCACCAGATCCTGCTGCAGTTGTTCATGCACCAGTGGGTCTCGGATCTCTTGACGCATATTGAGAAAGGCAGTCCAAGTTGCCGGTAGGTGGTGATCAACTTGGGCAAAGGGACCCTGCTTGTAATATGATTTAGTCTCAAACACTGGCTCTTCCTGCTCGCTCTCAATGATCATGTTGTGCAAGATGACACAGCAAGTCATGATCTCCCACATTCGATCTTTTGATCAGGTCTGGCCAGGGTACCGGACAACAGCAAATCGAGATTGAAGCACACCAAATGCCTCCTTAGCATCCTTCTTGCAAGCCTCCTGAACCTTCGCAAAGTGGGAGTTCTTGCCTCCTGGCACATGGTTTGAGATAGTATTCACAAATGTGGACCATCTTGGATAGATGACATCTGCTAAGGTAGTATCCCTTGTTGTAGTGCCGCCCATTGACCTCGAAGTTCACTAGAGGAGAATGACCTTGAACAAGCTTGGCAAAGACAGGGGAGCACTGCAGTACATTGATGTCATTGTGAGTTCCCGGCATAGCAAAGAAGGAGTGCCAAATTCATAGGTCGTGTGTGGCCACTGCGTCAAGTACCACGCTGCAACCACCTTTGGCGCCTTTGTACATCCCCTGCCTAGCAAATGGACAGTTCTTCCATTTCCAATGCATGCAGTCGATGCTTCCAAGCATCCCTGTAAATCCTCTTGTTGCATTCTGTGTTAGGATCCGAGCAGTGTCTTCAGCATTGGATGATCGCAAGTATTGCGGTCCAAACATTGTCACCACTGCCGTGCAGAACTTGTAGAAACACTCAATGGTCGTGGACTCGGCCATGCGTCCATAGTCTTTCAGTGAATCACCGGGAGCTCCGTATGCAAGCATCCTCATAGTTGTCGTGCACTTTTGGAGTGAGGTGAATCCAAGTGTGCCAGTGCAATCCTTCTTGCACTTGAAGTAGCTGTCGAACTCCCGGATGGAATTCACAATCCTGAGGAAGAGCTTTCGGCTCATCCGATAACGACGCTGAAATACGTTGTTGACGTGCAGTGGAGCATCGACGAAGTAGTCGGAGTAGAGCAAGCATAGCCTTCCAATCGATGCCTGTTATTTGCCTTCAGCCGGCCTGGAGCCGAGCCACCTCGCTGCGGCCTTGAACTACTCGCGAGCAGGACGGCCAAGGCGGTGAGGACCATGAGATGCTCTTCGTCCTGGACGTGGCATCGACTTCCTCCACCAGCGGCGCCGTGAGCGCCTCCTCGTCGTCCGAGTCCATAGCCGAGCAGACAAATCGCTGAACACCTGGCGGGCATGGTAGGCGCACAGCCGCAGGTATCCCTGAAGGAAATATGCCCTAGAGGCAATAATAAAGTTATTATTTATTTCCTTATATCATGATAAATGTTTATTATTCATGCTAGATTTGTATTAACCGGAAACATGATACATGTGTGAATACATAGACAAACAGAGTGTCACTAGTATGCCTCTACTTGACTAGCTCGTTGATCAAAGATGGTTATGTTTCCTAGCCATAGACAAAGAGTTGTCATTTGATTAACGAGATCACATCATTAGGAGAATGATGTGATTGACTTGACCCATTCCGTTAGCTTAGCACTTGATTGTTTAGTTTGTTGCTATTGCTTTCATCATGACTTATACATGTTCCTATGACTATGAGATTATGCAACTCCCGTTTACCGGAGGAACACTTTGTGTGCTACCAAACGTCACAACGTAACTGGGTGATTATAAAGGTGCTCTACAGGTGTCCCCAAAGGTACTTGTTGGGTTGGCGTATTTCAAGATTAGGATTTGTCACTCTGATTGTCGGAGAGGTATCTATGGGCCCACTCAGTAATACACATCACTTAAGCCTTGCAAGCATTGCAACTAATGAGTTAGTTGCGGGATGATGTATTACAGAACGAGTAAAGAGACTTGCCGGTAACGAGATTGAACTAGGTATTGAGATACCGACGATCGAATCTCGGGCAAGTAACATACCGGACAAAGGTAAAAACGTATGTTGTTATGCGGTTTGACCGATAAAGATCTTCGTAGAATATGTAGGAGCCAATATGAGCATCCAGGTTCCACTATTGGTTATTGATCGGAGACGTGTCTCGGTCATGTCTACATAGTTCTCAAACCCGTAGGGTCCGCACGCTTAAAGTTCGATGACAGTTATATTATGAGTTTATGTGTTTTGATGTACCGAAGGTAGTTTGGAGTCCCGAATGTGATCACGGACATGACAAGGAGTCTCGAAATGGTCGAGAAATAAAGATTGATGTATCGGACGACTATATTCGGACACCGGAATGGTTCCGGGGGTTATCAGATATATACCGGAGTATCGGGGAGTTACCGGACCCCCCCCCCCCGGAGGTTATTGGGCCTCATGGGTCCAATTGGTGCAAGAGGAGAGGCGGCCAAGGGGAAGCCACGTGTACCTCCCCTCCCAAGTCCGAATTGGACAAGGAAGGGGGCGACGCCCCCCCCCTTTCCTTTCTTCCTCTTTCTCCTTCCCTCTCCTCTCCTACTCCAACATGGAAGGGGGGAGTCCTACTGCCGGTGGGAGTAGGACTCCTCATGGGGCGCGCCAAGGGTGGCCGGCCCCCTCCCCCTCCTCCACTCCTTTATATACGGGGAGGGAGGCACCCCCTAGACACACAACAATTGATCCCTTGGATCTCTTAGCCGTGTGCGGTGCCCCTCTCCACCATAGTCCACCTCGATAATATCATAGCGGTGCTTAGGCGAAGCCATGCGACGGTAGAACATCAATATCGTCACCACGCCGTTGTGCTGACGGAAATCTCCCTCAAAGCTCGAATGGATCGGAGCTCGAGGGATGGCATCGAGTTGAACGTGTGCAGAACTCGGAGGTGCCGTGCGTTCGGTATTTGATCGGTCGGATCGTGAAGACGTACGACTACATCAACCATGTTGTGCTAACGCTTCCGCTTTCGATCTACGAGGGTATGTGGAAACACTCTCCCCTCTCGTTGCTATGCATCACCATGATCTTGCGTGTGCGTAGGAATTATTTTTGAAATTACTACGTTCCCCAATAGTGGCATCCGAGCCTGGTTTTATGCATTGATGGTATATGCACGAGTAGAACACAAGTGAGTTGTGGGCGATACAAGTCATACTGCTTACCAGCATGTCATACTTTGGTTCGGCGGTATTGTTGGACGAAGCGGCCCGGACCGACATTACGCGTACGCTTACGTGAGACCGGTTCTACCGACGTGCTTTGCACACAGGTGGCTGGTGGGTGTCAGTTTCTCCAACTTTAGTTGAACCGAGTGTGGCTACGCCCGGTCCTTGAGAAAGTTAAAACAACACTAACTTCACGAACTATCGTTGTTGTTTTGATGCGTAGGTAAGAACGGTTCTTGCTCAGCCCGTAGCAGCCACGTAAAACTTGCAACAACAAAGTAGAGGACGTCTAACTTGTTTTTGCAGGGCATGTTGTGATGTGATATGGTCAAGACATGATGCTAAATTTTATTGTATGAGATGATCATGTTTTGTAACCGAGTTATCGGCAACTGGCAGGAGCCGTATAGTTGTCGCTTTATTGTATGCAATGCAATCACCCTGTAATTGCTTTACTTTATCACTAAGCGGTAGCGATAGTCATAGAAGCAATAGTTGGCGAGACGACAACGATGCTACGATGGAGATCAAGGTGTCATGTCGGTGACGATGGTGATCATGACAGTGCTTCGGAGATGGAGATCACAAGCACAAGATGATGATGACCATATCATATCACTTATATTGATTGCATGTGATGTTTATCTTTTATGCATCTTATTTTGCTTTGATTGACGGTAGCATTATAAGATGATCTCTCACTAAATTTCAAGATAAAAGTGTTCTCCCTGAGTATGCGCCGTTGCCAAAGTTCGTCGTGCCCAGACACCATGTGATGATCTGGTGTGATAAGCTCTACGTCCATCTACAATGGGTGCAAGCCAGTTTTGCACATGCAGAATACTCAGGTTAAACTTGACGAGCCTAGCATATGCAGATATGGCCTCGGAACACTAAGACCGAAAGGTCGAGCGTGAATCATATAGTAGATATGATCAACATAGTGATGTTCACCATTGAAAACTACTCCATTTCACGTGATGATCGGTTATGGTTTAGTTGATTTGGATCACGTGATCACTTAGATGATTAGAGGGATGTCTATCTAAGTGGGAGTTCTTAAGTAATATGATTAATTGAACTTAAATTTATCATGAACTTAGTACCTGATAGTATTTTGCATGTCTATGTTTGTTGTAGATAGATGGCTCATGCTGTTGTTCCGTTGAATTTTAATGCGTTCCTTGAGAAAGCAAAGTTGAAAGATGATGGTAGCAATTACACGGACTGGGTCCGTAACTTGAGGATTATCCTCATTGCTGCACAGAAGGATTACGTCCTGGAAGCACCACTAAGTGCCAAACCTGCTGCAGGAGCAACACCAGATGTTATGAACACATGGCAGAGCAAAGCTGATGACTACTTGATAGTTCAGTGTGCCATGCTTTACGGCTTAGAACCGGTACTTCAACGACGTTTTGAACGTCATGGAGCATATGAGATGTTCTAGGAGTTGAAGTTAATATTTCAAGAAAATGCCCGGATTGAGAGATATGAAGTCTCCAATAAGTTCTATAGCTGCAAGATGGAGGAGAATAGTTCTGTCAGTGAGCATATACTCAAAATGTCTGGGTATCATAATCACTTGACTCAACTGGGAGTTAATCTTCCTATTGATAGTGTCATTGACAGAGTTCCTCAATCACTGTCACCAAGCTACAAGAGCTTCATGATGAACTATAATATGCAAGGGATGGATAAGACGATTCCCGAGCTCTTCGCAATGCTAAAGGCAGCGGAGGTAGAAATCAAGAAGGAGCATCAAGTGTTGATGGTTAATAAGACCACCAGTTTCAAGAAAAAAGGCAAAGGGAAGAAGAAAGGGAACTTCAAAAGGAACAGCAAACAAGTTGCTGCTCAAGAGAAGAAACCCAAGTCTGGACCTAAACCTGAGACTGAGTGCTTCTACTGCAAACAGACTGGTCACTGGAAGCGGAACTGCCCCAAGTATTTGGCGGATAAGAAGGATGGCAAGGTGAACAAAGGTATATGTGATATACATGTTATTGACGTGTACCTTACCAGAGCTCGTAGTAGCACCTGGGTATTTGATACTGGTTCTGTTGCTAATATTTGCAACTCAAAACAGGGACTACGGATTAAGCGAAGACTGGCTAAGGACGAGGTGACGATGTGTGTGGGAAATGGTTCCAAAGTCGATGTGATCGTAGTCGGCACGCTACCTCTACATCTACCTTCGGGATTAGTTTTAGACCTAAATAATTGTTATTTGGTGCCAGCGTTGAGCATGAACATTATATCTGGATATTGTTTAATGCGAGACGGTTATTCATTTAAATCTGAGAATAATGGTTGTTCTATTTATATGAGTAATATCTTTTATGGTCATGCACCCTTAAAGAGTGGTCTATTTTTGATGAATCTCGATAGTAGTGATACACATATTCATAATGTTGAAGCCAAAAGATGCAAAGTTGATAATGATAGTGCAACTTATTTGTGGCACTGCCATTTGGGTCATATTGGTATAAAGCGCATGAAGAAACTCCATACTGATGGACTTTTGGAATCACTTGATTATGAATCACTTGGTACTTGCGAACCATGCCTCATGGGCAAGTTGACTAAAACGCCATTCTTCGGAACTATGGAGCGAGCAACTGATTTGTTAGAGATCATACATACTGATGTATGTGGTCCAATGAATGTTGAGGCTCGCGGCGGGTATCGTTATTTTCCCACCTTCACAGATGACTTAAGCAGATATGGGTACATCTACTTAATGAAACATAAGTCTGAAACATTTGAAAAGTTCAAAGAATTTCAGAGTGGAGTTGAAAATCACCGTAACAAGAAAATAAAGTTTCTACGATCTGATCGTGGAGGAGAATATTTGAGTTACGAGTTTGGTCTACATTTGAAACAATGCGGAATAGTTTCGCAACTCACGCCACCCGGAACACCACATCGTAATGGTGTGTCCGAACATCGTAATCGTACTTACTAGATATGGTGCGATCTATGATGTCTCTTACTGATTTACCGCTATCGTTTTGGGGTTATGCTTTAGAGACGACTGCATTCACGTTAAATAGGGCACCATCGAAATCCGTTGAGACGACACCTTATGAACTATGATTTGGCAAGAAACCAAAGTTGTCGTTTCTTAAAGTTTGGGGCTGCGATGCTTATGTGAAAAAGCTTCAACCTGATAAGCTCGAACCCAAATCGGAGAAATGTGTCTTCATAGGATACCCAAAGGAAACTGTTGGGTACACCTTCTATCACATATCCGAAGGCAAGACATTCGTTGCTAAGAATGGATCCTTTCTAGAGGAATTTCTCTCGAAATAAGTGAGTGGGAGGAAAGTAGAACTTGATGAGGTAACAGTACCTGCTCCCTTGTTGAAAGTTGTTCATCACAAAAACTGGTTCCTGTGACGTCTACACCAATTAGTGAGGAAGTTAATGATGATGATCATGAAACTTCATATCAAGTTATTACTGAACCTCGTAGGTCAACCAGAGTAAGATCCGTACCAGAGTGGTACGGTAATCCTGTTCTGGAGGTTATGTTGCTAGACCATGACGAACCTACGAAGTATGAAGAAGCGATGGTGAGCCCAGATTCCGCAAAATTGGTTGAAGCCATGAAAACTGAGATGGGATCCATGTATGAGAACAAAGTGTGGACTTTGGTTGACTTGCCCGTTGATCGGTAAGCCATCGAGAATAAATGGATCTACAAGAAGAAGACTGACGCTGATGGTAATGTTACTATCTATAAAGCTCGACTTGTTGCAAAAGGTTTTCGACAAGTTCAAGGGATTGACTACGATGAGACCTTCTCACCCATAGCGATGCTTAAGTCTGTCCGAATCATGTTAGCAATTGCCGCATTTTATGATTATGAAATTTGGCAAATGGATGTCAAAACTGCATTCCTGAATGGATTTCTGGAAGAAGAGTTGTATATGATGCAACCGGAAGGTTTTGTCGATCCAAAGGGAGCTAACAAAGTGTGCAAGCTCCAACGATCCATTTATGGACTGGTGCAAGCCTCTCGGAGTTGGAATAAACATTTTGATAGTGTGATCAAAGCATATGGTTTTATACAGACTTTTGGAGAAGCCTATATTTACAAGAAAGTGAGTGGGAGCTCTGTAGCATTTCTGATATTATATGTGGATGACATATTGTTAATTGGAAATTATATAGAATTTCTGGATAGCATAAAAGGATATTTGAATAAGAGTTTTTCAATGAAAGACCTCGGTGAAGCTGCTTATATATTGGGCATCAAGATCTATAGAGATAGATAGAGACGCTTAATTGGACTTTCACAAAGCACATACCTTGACAAAGTTTTGAAGAAGTTCAAAATGGATCAAGCAAAGAAAGAGTTCTTGCCTATGTTACAAGGTGTGAAATTGAGTAAGACTCAATGCCCGACCACTGCAGGAGATAGAGAGAAAATGAAAGATGTTCCCTATGCTTCAGCCATAGGCTCTATCATGTATGCAATGATGTGTACCAGACCTGATGTGTGCCTTGCTATTAGTTTAGCAGGGAGGTACCAAAGTAATCCGGGAGTGGATCACTAGACAGCGGTCAAGAACATCCTGAAATACCTGAAAAGGACGAAGGATATGTTTCTCGTTTATGGAGGTGACAAAGAGCTCGTCATTAATGGATACGTCGATGCAAGCTTTGACACTGATCCGGACGATTCTAAATCGCAAACCAGATACATGTTTTTATTAAACGGTGGAGCTGTCAGTTGGTGTAGTTCTAAACAAAGCGTCGTAGCAGGATCTACATGTGAAGCGGAGTACATAGCTGCTTCGGAAGCAGCAAATGAAGCAGTCTGGATGAAGGAGTTCATATCCGATCTAGGTGTCATACCTAGTGCATCGGGTCCAATGAAAATCTTTTGTGACAATACTGGTGCAATTGCTTTGGCAAAGGAATCCATATTTCACAAGAGAACCAAGCACATCAAGAGACGCTTCAACTCCATCCGGGATCAAGTCCAGGTGGGAGACATAGAGATTTGCAAGATACATACGGATGTGAATGTTGCAGACCCGTTGACTAAGCCTCTTCCACGAGCAAAACATGATCAGGACCAAGGCTCCATGGGTCTTAGAATCAATACTGTGTAATCTATATTATTGACTCTAGTGCAAGTGGGAGACTGAAGGAAATATGCCCTAGAGGCAATAATAAAGTTATTGTTTATTTCCTTATATAATGATAAATGTTTATTATTCATGCTAGAATTGTATTAACCCGAAACATGATACACGTGTGAATACATAGACAAACAGAGTGTCACTAGTATGCCTCTACTTGACTAGCTCGTTGATCAAAGATGGTTATGTTTCCTAGCCATAGAAAAAGAGTTGTCATTTGATTAACGGGATCACATCATTAGGAGAATGATGTGATTGACTTGACCCATTCCGTTAGCTTAGCACTTGATCGTTTAGTTTGTTGCTATTGCTTTCTTCATGACTTATACATGTTCCTATGACTATGAGATTATGCAACTCCCGTTTACCGGAGGAACACTTTGTGTGCTACCAAACGTCACAACGTAACTGGGTGATTATAAAGGTGCTCTACAGGTGTCTCCAAAGGTACTTGTTGGGTCGACGTATTTCAAGATTAGGATTTGTCACTCCGATTGTCGGAGAGGTATCTCTGGACCCACTCGGTAATACACATCACTTAAGCCTTGCAAGCATTGCAACTAATGAGTTAGTTGCGGGATGATGTATTACAGAACGAGTAAAGAGACTTGCCGGTAACGAGATTGAACTAGGTATTGAGATACCGACGATCGAATCTCGGGCAAGTAACATACCAATGACAAAGGGAACAACGTATGTTGTTATGCGGTTTGACCGATAAAGATCTTCATAGAATATGTAGGAACCAATATGAGCATCCAAGTTCCGCTATTGGTTATTGACCGGAGACGTGTCTCGGTCATGTCTACATAGTTCTCGAACCAGAGGGTCCGCACGCTTAAAGTTCGATGACAGTTATATTATGAGTTTATGTGTTTTGATGTACCGAAGGTAGTTTGGAGTCCCGGATGTGATCACGGACATGACGAGGAGTCTCGAAATGGTTGAGACATAAAGATTGATATATTGGATGACTATATTCGGACACCGGAATGGTTCCGGGGGTTATCGGACATATACCGGAGTACCGGGGGGTTACCGGAACCCCCCGGAGGTTATTGGGCCTCATGGGCCCAATTGGTGGAAGAGGAGAGGCGGCCAAGGGGCATCCGCGCGCCCCTCCCCTCCCATGTCCGAATTGGACAAGGAAGGGGGGCGGAGCCCCCCTTTCCTTTCTTCCTCTTTCTCCTTCCCTCTCCTCTCCTACTCCAACATGGAAGGGGGGAGTCCTCCTCATGGGGCGCGCCAAGGGTGGTCGGCCCCCTCCCCCTCCTCCACTCCTTTATATACAGGGAGGGAGGCACCCCCTAGAAACACAACAATTGATCCCTTGGATCTCTTAGCTGTGTGCGGTGCCCCTCTCCACCATAGTCCACCTCGATAATATCATAGCGGTGCTTAGGCGAAGCCCTCGACGGTAGAACATCAACATCGTCACCACGCCGTTGTTCTGATGGAACTCTCCCTGAAAGCTCAGCGGGATCGGAGTTCGAGAGACGTCATCGAGTTGAACTTGTGCAGAACTCGGAGGTGTCGTGCGTTCGGTACTTGATCGGTCGGATCGTGAAGACGTACGGCTACATCAACCGCATTGTGCTAACGCTTCCGCTTTCCGTCTACGAGGGTACATGGACACACTCTCCCCTCTCATTGTTATGCATCACCATGATCTTGCGTGTGCGTAGGAATTTTTTTGAAATTACTGCGTTCCCCAACAATCCCGCCCAGGTAGGTGGCGGAGGATGGCGCGGCTGAACCCTCTCTCTTTTCCGGTAGGGGAATGGCCTATCTAGCGGCGGTGGGGGTGGGCGGTGCCGGGAGCGGCAAGGCAGCGGGAGGGCATGCGCGCGCGGGGGAGGGAGGCAAACCTGGACGCGCAAAGATGCCTTTTCGCCTGATAGTGTGGCCCAGACACAGTTTTCCCTTCCGCCGGAGTCCCCAAGCGCCCCCAATGAGCTGGGTTCGGCCTGGGATCGCCGGGCCCAAAACAGGACGAGCCGATGGATTTCGGCGTCTTGGGGACGCGACTGGGGGGGGGGGGGTTCTCGGCGCCGGCGTGGAAAAAGTCGCCCTGGAGGGCCTGTTGGGGCGCGGCTGGAGATGCTCTAAGAGATTGAACTGGGTGATATGAGATTGGTGAAGTCGCAACAAACATTATGTAGTTGACGCACACACTATACTTGTGAGAGAATAGCATCGAAAGATTAAAATAAATCAAGAAAAACATGACCATATTCAAAATAAAGAAAAGACTACTAAGTGAGACATAATTAAATAAAATGTCTCATTAGGAACAGCTATAACCTTGTGTAGAGTTGTGATGTCGCTCCCGCGGCGGCCCGGGAGCAAACCCTAGCCGCGGCCGCACTACACCCCACCCCGGGTCGTCCTTCCGTCACCGCCGTCGGAGGGCGAAGCTGGTAGGGCGTCGGCGGTGGCAGAGCCTCTTCCTCCTCTCGTTGGGAGATAGCTGGTGCAAGACGTTCTTCTCAGCGGGGGCGGATGGTGCTCTGGCACGGGCGTGCGCTCGCGTGGCGGCGGAGCGGAGGTGCGTGCGCTTGAGGCGCTGTTGGGGAACATAGCATGAAATTTCAAAATTTTCCTAAGATCATGCAAAATCTATCTAGGAGATGCATAGCAACGAGAGGGGGGGCGTGTCCATGTACCCTCGAAGACCGAAAACGGAAGTGTTAGGTTAACGCGGTTGATGTAGTCGAACGTCTTCACGATCCAACCGATCCAAGTACCAAATGTATGGCACACCCGTGTTCAGCACACATTCAGATCGATGACGCCCCTCGAACTCTTGATCTAGCAGAGGGTCGAGGGAGAGTTCCGTCAGCACGACGGCGTGGTGACGATGATGGTGATGTGATCCGCGCAGGGCTTCGCCTAAGCACTACAACGCTATGACCGGAGGAGTAAACTGTGGAGGGGGCACCGCACACGGCTAAGAGAACAACTGTTGTGCTTTAGGGTGCCCACTACCCCCGTATATAAAGGAGGAGGGGATAAGGCCGACCACAAGGGGCGCGCCAAGGAGAGGGGAGGCCTACTAGGACTCCAGTCCTAGTAGGATTCGCCCCCCCCCTTTTTCCTTCTACCGGAGGGGGAAAAGGGGAGGAGAGGGAGTAGGAGAAGGAAAGGGGGGTGCCCCCTTCCCTAGTCCAATTCAGCCTCTTCCCTTGTGGGGGGCACACCAGCCCCTTGTGGACTGGTTAGCCTCCCTCCTATGGCCCATATCTTTCCCCGGGGGTTCCGGTAACCCCTCCGGTACTCCGGTATGTACTCGATACACTCTGGAACCCTTTCGGTGTCCGAACACTACCTTCCAATATATGAATCTTTACCTCTCGACCATTTCGAGATTCCTCGTCATGTCCGTGATCTCATCTGGGACTCCAAACAAACTTAGGTCACCAAAACACATAACTCATAAATACAAATCGTCATCGAACGTTAAGCGTGCGGACCCTACGGGTTTAAGAACTATGTAGACATGACCGAGACACCTCTCCGGTCAATAACCAATAATGGAACCTGGATGCTCATATTGGTTCCCACATATTCTACGGAGATCTTTATCGGTCAAATCGTTATGACAACATACGTTATTCCCTTTGTCATCGGTATGTTACTTGCCCGAGATTCGATCGTCGGTATCTCCATACCTAGTTCAATCTCGTTACCGGCAAGTCTCTTTACTCGTTCCGTAATGCATCATGCCGCAACTAACTCATTAGTCACATTGCTTGCATGGTTTATTATGATGTGCATTACCGAGAGGGCCCAGAGATACCTCTCCGATACTCGGAGTGACAAATCCTAATCTCGATCTATTACAAACCAACAAACACCTTTGGAGACACCTGTAGAGCATCTTTATAATCACCCAATTATGTTGTGACGATTGATAGCACACAAGGTGTTCCTATGGTATTCGGGAGTTGCATAATCTCATAGTCAAAGGAATATGTATAAATCATTAAGAAAGCAATAGCAATAAAACTTAACGATCGTTATGCTAAGCTAACAGATGGGTCTTGTCCATCACATCATTCTCCTAATGATGTGATGCCGTGCATCAAATGACAACACATGTCTATGGTTAGGAAACTTAACCATCTTTGATTAATGAGCTAGTCTAGTAGAGGCTTACTAGGGACATTGTGTTTTGTCTATGTATCCACACATGTATCAACTTTCCAGTTAATACAATTCTAGCATGAATAATAAACATTTATCATGATATAAGGCAATACAAATAACAACTTTATTATTGCCTCTAGGGCATATTTCCTTCAAGCACGTGGCGGCAGAGCGGATGTGCGTGTGTGGTGGTCAACAGTGATGATGGTGCTATGTAGTGGGGTACCTCGGGCAACTGGAAGTTGACCCACCACGTTGGCCATATAGGTCTAGGCCTCTACCCGCGGATAGGCCCGCTCCAGAAGGGCACCTCCTTACTTGGCGCACAAGACTGTACTCTGGTAGATTTACTTGGGCTACAAGCATGTAAACCGACTCAAGACCATGTAACCTACCCCTCGTGCACCTATATAAGGGAGGTAGGAGCCTCCCGAGTCGACATCCGATCTCTCTCAACTTCTCTCGTACGATACAATATCAATACATATCAAACATGCATGATGTAGGGTATTACCTAAAGGGCATGAACCTGGGTAATTCACTATCTCGTGTGCACCTAATCTGATCCTCTAGGCGACCCACACCATGTTTAGTATCTGCTGGTATGCAAAACTATAGATCTATTAGAAATAGAACCAGCAAATAGGGCGACGCAATGTGGGTTTGCTGGCAGTGGTAGGGGTCGCACGGAGGTCCATGGTGGCGCAAGGGGGCGCCTGCTCGACGTTGGTTCAGGGTCATGCGGGCATCGACTGACCAGCAACCCAGGATTTTCCGGCGTGGATCTGGTGTCTACGACGGCTTCCAGCAGCGCATGTGCCTACGGTGGCGCACAACAATGTGTGTTTGGCTATGAGCATGTGCGTGTGGAGTTGTGGGAAGCGCTCAGAGGGGTGCGCTGGCCGTGGCTGAAGCTCATTGAGGTGTTGGGTTTCTGGTGACTACATCTCTGGTGCGGGTGATGTGTCAGCAAGGGGCTATCACAGTTATGCATGGGATCGGTGGACGGTCGGTTTTTGCGTCGGTGCGTGCACTTTGGCAATTCTCGTGGGGGTGGTCACGGAGAGCTAATTTTGGCCGGATCCGGAGGCGGAAGCTCGTTGGTTGAGCTTGCGAATACATTGTGTGTGGCTTAGAAGGTTGACCCATGCAATTTTCTTGTCTCTTGTAATGACTGGAGCCGAGGATGACAACTCTTTCGAGCATTGTTTCATTCTTGTTAACATTGTCAAGGTGTGACTCTCAACCAAAACCTTTGCAGCTTCGGGGGAAAACCTGGATCCATGCAGTCGAACGATGGCGGCACTATGATGGCGTATCCCTCCTTGGGGGCATCGTCTTTGGAGATGGACATCAACAAGCGGAACAAATGGAATACGATGGCGTTGGTGATGGGCCTTATTGGGCAAAGAAGATGGGGGTGAGGGATGTCAGGGTCGCAACATTGGTTGTGGCAGTCGGCCCTTCTCCGGCATGTCTGCGGTTTATGTTGGGTTGGTTATTGTTGTGAAGTCAGAGCCATGACAATAGGGTCCCGGTGGCGACGATGATGAATTGCAACTGGTAAGCTCAATGATCTTAAGTGGTGCCAGCCTTGCATAGTTCCCGTTTGTAGCTCTCCATCAGAACTGAAGGTGTGATGTCCTCTGATGCGATCATATCAGCTAGGGCTGGTCAAGGACAAAAGGAGATACATATCGTACCAGCTGGACGTCGGGCGAAAGGTATACATGTAAATATTATTGACACTCGTGAGAACGACAAAGTTCAAATTGCACCATCGGATGAAATTGAGCCAAGGTTCAGGACTTCATGCACAAGTCTACAAGACTCCATGAACAAGTCTGCACGTCGATGCAATTAAAATTGAGACGTACATGCTCAATACGTACGTGGGAGGTAGTACTGAAAGTGCTAGTGATCGACTAGAGGGGGGTGAATAGGCGATTTTTATGAAAGTCTTCAAAACATGGAAGTTTCGAAGGCAAACGATAGAAACAAACCAATTACCATGCAGCGAAAGGTAGACTACACTAAGCAAGCCATAGTCAAGTATTCAATGAGATGAAAGCACAAGGACTAATAGCAGCTAGGCAGTATAGATCAGGATGGAAAATAGTACGAAGCCAAACAGAAACAAGCAGTCACACAGTGAAGACAAATAGATAATGCAAACAGGCAATGACTTCACAAGGACCAATCTGCAAATAAAGAGATGGGAAGAATGGAACCAGTGACTCATTGAAGACAATGATTTGTTGGACCAGTTCCAGCTGCTGTGACAACTATACGTATGGTTAGGGAGGCTGAGATTCAACTCAGAAGACTGCGTCTTCACCTTATTCCCCTTGAGCTAAGGACACCCAGTCCTTGCCCAATCATGCTGGTAAGTCTTCAAGGTAGACTTCCAAACCTTCACAGACTTCGTTCACCGGCGATCCACAATGACTCTTGGATGCTCAGAATGCGACGCCTAACCGGCTGGAGGATTCACAGTCCTCAAGTGTAATAAGTCTTCAGATCACACAGACAGGAAGACTTCAATGATGCCTAACACTCTTTGGCTCTGGGTGTTTAGGGCTTTGTCCTCGCAAGGAATTCTCTCTCAAAGGCTTCGAGGTGGGTTGCTCTCAAACGACAAAAGCCGTACACTAACTCTAAGCAGCCAACCGTTTATGGTTGTAGGGGGTAGGCTATTTATAGCCACTAGGCAACCCGACCTGATTTGTCTGAAATGACCCTGGGTCACTAAGGAACTGACACGTGTTCCAACGGTCAGATTTCAAACACACACGGCAATTTACTTGGGCTACAAGCAAAGCTGACTTATCCAGCTCTCGATAAGATTTGCTCTCATTGTCTTTGCTCCAAGACATAGGATTTTGGTTAAGCATCACTTCGGTCATTCTGACTGGTTCACTTGGACCACACTTAACAGTACGGTGGTTCCTACGACCCAACAAACAATAAAAAGAACGACGAAACAACTAAGTCTTCGCGCTCCATAGTCTTTGCGCGATGTCTTCTTTTGTCATGGTCTTCAATGTGAATGTCTTCACATACCACCTTTGACTTCAATGTCTTCATACATTTTTAGGGGTCATCTCTGGTAGGAAAACCGAATCAATGAGGGACTTCTACCTGTGTTATCCTGCAGTTCTCACAAACACATTACTCCTTCAACCAGGTTTGTCGTCAATACTCCAAAACCAACTAGGGGTGGCACTAGATGCACTTACAATCTCCCCCTTTTTGGTGATTGATGACAAACTGGTTGAAGTTTTCAACGGGGAATAAAATATGTGAAATTGTAACGGATAGTGTATTGTCTTCATAAGTGGCAAAGGCTCCCCCTGAAGATGTGCATATAAGTAATTTGCTTTTGGAATGCAAATGCACATGGCAGGTTGTACTTGTGGAGATCCTCTTCAACTTATGATGACAATTCATCATGCATGATTTGATATAACGAAGATAATGACATGCATAATGAAAAATGGACGTCTGCAAAATGACCTAAGTGCGGAAGTTATCATCGCACATGCGGAATTTATCATCGCATCACAGAATAGCAAATAAGTAGCAGACGACCATCGAGTTTAAGTGTTACAACTCAAAGAACCAAATGTATCGAAAAGCGAGAGTTGTAAGCACTTGGCAAAAGTAGCAAAAAGTAAAGCAACCACCCATATGGACCCGCTTGAAGACTATCAACTCATATGCTTCTCCCCTTTTGTCAGTAAGGACCAAAAAGGTTTGAAGACATAGAGAGCCTACTCGTTCCCATGAGGTGCAGGCGAGGCAGCAGGGTCGTCGTTGAGGTCCGGTGGTGCAGAAGAACTTGGTGCAGTGTCGACACACGCTGAAGTTGGAGGAGGTGAAGTTGCATCATCTTGGTCATCGATGAATCTGGCATTCACTGTCGCAGCTGAGGACGAACAGTCAAAGTCTTCAAGTGAGGTTGTCCGATGCAAGTGAGCATTCCTTGGAGGAGTTGAGTCAAACTTGAATCTTTCGGTGAAGCCATCGTCCTGCAGATCAGCTTCAGCACTAAGCAATGTCAAACTCTTCCAAGACCTCCGACAGGTTTCATGAGTAACAAAGGCATTCTTGGTGGCAAGATTGCGAATGTGATTGACATCCACCAAGAGGCTTTGCATCTGACGCTTAAGCCAGTTGTGATGCTTGTCCTGTTTCTGGTGTAGCGCGACGAGAAGCTCTCGGTCATTGAGAACACGAGATCGCCTCTGAGGCCTTTGGGCAATGGTGCTTTCAGTGGCGTCAGTTTGAGCGCGAGGGGCACGTGTGTTGCCAGCCAAGGGATAGACACGAGAGACTGCCTGAACTCCTTCAATGGGCTGGGTGAAGCTTTGACGATCAGCATTGTGAAGATAAATGGGATCCTTAGCAGGCTCTGGGTAAATAGCTTCAACAGACAGATCAACCTCTGGCAAGAATACAAGATGATTGCGCGCAGACGGCTGATAGTTGAAGGCAGAGTGAAGCTTGATAAGACGCATTACCCATGGAGCATAGAACTTCAGACCCAAAAATGTCGGAGCCAGATGCAGCCAACTGTCTGATGAAAAGTCTTGAGCATTGAAGCTGATGCCATTGAAGATATAGAAAACCAAAGTCTTCATTGCTCCTTCAAGCTTCGCTGCAGATGAATGTCCTTTGACAGGCCATAGAGTTTTTCTGATGATATGATAAATGGTGCAAGGCAGATAGTCTAGGTCTTCAACAAAGAATTCAGATGGGTAGTCAGTGTCGGGAGGCAAAGGCTTCATCATGCTCAACATTTGGCTCATGTTGGGTTCTGGCTTCTGAAAAATGCTCTCCAAAGCTTTCTGGTGTTGTTGACAACCTGGTTCATAGTATTCACCAGGAGTGGGAAGGCCTGTGAGCTCAATGATATCAAGAGCTTTGGCTTCATGATGGACATTGCCTATCATCCACTCAAGGACCCAAGTCTTTGGATCCTTGTTGTAGCCTCGAATGTGAAGAGTTGCATAGAACTATACTAGAAGCTCTTCATTCTAGTGTTCCTTGTCTTTGACAAATTTCAGGAGTCCAGCGTCTCTTAAGCAATCCAACGCTTCTTCTAGACAGGGCAGGCCAGCTAGAGCTTCAGTGTCAAGACGCATATGGGGAAATATGCGCCCTTGATTGTATAAGACGCAGGAATAGTAGTTGCGCTGCTGATAGCTCCAGAACTGATCCAATGAAATGCGGGGTTTGGTGTAAGGGTTCTTGGCGCTGTTGAAGAAGGTGTTATGTGCCACGAAGCCATTCACATTGAAGACCCCAGGTGAAGTTGCAGTGCCTAGGAATCTTGGAAGTCTTGGCTTGGGCTTCTGGACTTGAGGTCTGTGCTCGACATGATAGTCAAATTGTGGACCCGCACCAGGTGAAGGAGCCAGAATGGGCCATCGGACCATAACCGGCTGACCACGATCAAATGCCAGCTCAATTGTATGAGGTCTTGGAGGGGGTACAGGAGCATTGGCATTGTCGTTGGCATGTGCTTCAGGGGCCACATTGGCTTCAGGTGCTTCAGTATTGGCTTCGGGCGCTGCAGTGGCTTCAGGTGCATGCACTTCTGGCACTACATTAGCTTCAGGCGCCACATTAGCTTCAGCCATGACAACGTCATTGGCTTTAGTGTTGATGTTGGTGGCCACCTCAGTATTGTTAACCTCCACTTCAGGAGCTGGAGGGTCGGACACATTTTCCTCGAGAACAACATCTTGGTGGGACGGGGGTGTAGCAACTCTTTCTACATCAACTCTTGGTTCTTCTTCTTCATCGGCTGATGCAGCCGGAATATCTTCAGCCGTTTTGGCTTCAGACTCAGAGACGTTCACAGTTGGAGGGACTTGGGGCCTTGATCCTTTGCGAAGCCTGCGGAATGCTGGCGACGCTTGTGGAGATGGAGTCGTCTAGGCCTCAAAGTTATCGTCATCTTGTGGTTGGGGAGCACTTGGCGTGTCTTGTTGTTGTGGGTGATCAGCCCATGATGCATCCTGAGCAGTTGGCGTTAGAGGACGACCAATGCTGATGAGCTCGCTGTGCGTGAGCATAGGCAATGATACCAAATTGCGCTCGATCTAAGGAAGGACTTCACCATCTTCAATATTGTCATGAGGACCAATGTCTTTAGCTGTGGTGGGGTCAACAGCTGGATTGTCTTCAGCTTCAGGAACCTCTGTGGAAGCAGGCTCATGAACTATCAACTGGCGCTCTCGATGTTCGGACGCACGACGAGCCACATAGATTGGCTCGACATCAAGGGGCTCTATGGGAGCAGCCCGGTCTCTCTTCTTGGTTTTCCGTTTCTTGGTTGGGGGAGCATCATCAGTGGTGGCTTTGGTCTTGCGTTTTCTGGCTTCGGCTTCAGCTGCCCTTGTTTTCTTGACTTCGGAAGCCACTGTGGGGACCTTAGGCTTCGAGCCTGTCATACAAGCTGGGAAGACAATGCGAGGTTCTTCCTGCCTTGATGCTTCTGGTTCTGCCACAGCTGGCTTCTTCTTCTTCTTGGCAGCCATTCTGGGGTTGATGCCTGGTCGCCCCAAAGCCTTGCGTTTTTCAGCTTCATTGTATCCTTGAACACATTTGACAGCAAGATCCTTCATGCGCTCACGAGAACCTTTGGCTTCTTCACGTTTCTTGTAGAATGCTTCCTTGAGCTCATGCATCATGACCTTGATGTTTTGAATGTCTTCAACATTGAGCTTGGACATGTGCGTCTTGAACTGAGCCTTTTCATAATCGATCTTATGCTTCAGCTCAACAATTTTCTGAGCTAGAGCCAGCTCAGGAGCAATGGCTCCGTGGAAGGTGACGCTGAGGCCAATAGGAAGCTGAAGATCATCAAAGCTGACAGTTGGGCTGTCAAACCACTCATCAATAAACTTGTTTAAGATTTCCACATCAAAGAGAGGGAGGTCATTAAAGATTTCCGCCTCTTGCTTTCTCTTGATCAACTGCTCAAGAGCGTCATTGCCAAGATCGTCGTCACTGGACGGATCAATGGCGTCATTTTCATTTCGCAAAACAGCAGCAGGGGTCAGTGCTTAACCAGTGGGTTGCATGGGCTTCTTCACTTTGGCGGGCTTGGAGATGCGTGAAAGATCTTCAGACTGCACACTGTCTTCAGGAGGTGCAATGGCCAGAGGCTTCGCTCGTGAAACCTTTGGTGCAGGGGAAGGCTTCGAAGCTTTAGGTTTCTTCAGCTTCTTTGGCTTCGGTGGTGCAGGCGCTTCGTCAGAATCAGCATCATCTGCAGGTTGATCCACGACTGCCCCTTGAACCTTTATGTGAGTGATGAGACCTTCTAAGTTATAGAAGGACCCAACCAGATTGGGTTCAGCTTCGCGTGTGTCGTCAACACGAGGAGCAGAGGGGCCTGGATTGAAGTCTAATCCCCGCGACTTCTTGTTTTCTTTGGACGAGTTCTTGGCAAACTGGAAGTTGCGCTTGAACAGATTGTCGTCATGGCACCATAGTAATGAAGATGGGTCTGCATCTGCAGGCTATGGTCCATGGACCATGCAAGGATAGAAGCCTTGTTCAATAGCTTCAACTCTGGACCTGGGTTGAAGGTTTTTGTACAAGATGTCTCCCCGAGGTCGCTTGATGGCATTCTTCTCAGCATATTCCTGGGTCACGAACCTGTACTTGTACCATTGTTCTGCCCAATATCTTCGAATCCATTGAATTCGGGTTTTCCGCTGATTCTAGTCCTCCTCTGGATCTGTCTTGTACAGCTCATAGAGGTCAGGAGGCAAATCTATTGAGGTGTTTCCACGGCGCTGTCTGCCACCCTTCCTTGCAGACTTCTCTGTTGCCATGAAGTTTAGACAGAAAGGCTTCAACACTATCAAAGTCTTCTGTCTACTGGTCAGACAAGAACTGGCTTCAGGAGAATTTATATGATGTTGTAAGAACTCTGCAAATGAATGCAGACTATGAGAACCAAGGGATTCTCCCACGGACATATACCTGTGACAGCATTAAAGGTGTGAGGTAAGGGGAAGAGGTCATATGCATTCTCAGAAGATTTTGAAGATAAATCAGTTAGAGGACATTGACCTCATAATGCGAAGACATTCACTCATATGTAGAGAGTTGGTTCCAGATTTGTACGAATCCACGAATAAGTACAAGTGAGGAATCTAACTACTTTGTGAAGCATAGGTGAACATACTAGGCATGCTATGAGATGCAGAATGAGATAGATCCAACTTGTGGGAATAGAAACCACTTGTGGTTGAAAAGGATGAATCTATCGGATCAAAAAGACTGTAAAAAGGAGGTTTTATTTACCACACGAGGAACTGCTAGACGGAGTGGGAGAGGAGGCCGAGTAGTTCGATCTTCCGTGCCCTAACTTGGCGACGGAGGAGACCTACAGCGATGGCGGAGAAGACAATGTCCGCGGCCGGCGTGAGGACGGCGTCGGTGAGGTCGCGGCAGCTAAGCGCTTCGTCGCCGACGTCGTCGAGTGCTAGCGGTGGCGCTAGGGTTTGTGCGAGAGTGGAAGAAGAGATAATGACTGGGGTGAGGCATGTATTTATAGAGACAGGGACGGCATAGCGTTATTACGCAAGTGCCCCTGGCGGTTCACATCTGAAGGACACGTGGCGATCATGCAACACATTGGAGGTTGTTCCACGTTCCCATGCACGCCTGGATTGTCGGGTGGTCGTTCCCACTTCTCCGGGTTTCAGGCAAAAGGATTGAGCATTTAAAAATTGATTTAATGTTTGTCTCTGTATCTCCTGCTGACAAGGACACAGCAAAGACATTCGACAGTTTCAATAGAATGCATATGATTTGGATAGATAGACTTGAGACAGGAGCATAGAAAGGTTAGGGTCCGATCACATTCACTTAGTTCAAAAGATTCAACGTGAAGACATAGCTATAAGTGAATGCTGTAGAGGACAGAAACTAAAATGAAGATAAACATGAGGCCATGTGAACATTGAAGACAAACAAAATGCGAAGACTTTGCAAATGTAACGCCATGTGAAAAACACTTCTAAGGGAAGAATTTGGTGGTGGTGTTACCCACCATATAGGAAGTATTAGACCCAGACACGGCGCACAATTATCGTGGTGCTCCGAAGTCAAATTCCACGTTAATGTATTCACACTCAGAATGTAAGTCTTCATTGATTGAAGACATACTTTACTTCGTGTGTTGCATATCTAAGTCATCAACATGCATAAGTGTTAGGATGTGTGCCTGATCACAAGACATTTGAGGATTCCAAGATATTTAGCTCACATCGTAACTTGCAAAACCTCTTATCATCCAAGGGCTTTGTGAAGATATCTGCCAGTTGCTCTTCAGTGATGACGTGTATGATATCAATATCTTCCTTCATGACATGATCTCTGAGAAAGTGATGACGAATTTCAATGTGCTTTGTCTTTGAGTGCTGAACTGGGTTGTTTGCAATATTGATGGCGCTTTCGTTGTCGCACTAGAGTGGAACGTGCTTCAGATGAATGCCATAGTCTTTGAGTGTTTGCTTCATCCATAGAAGCTGAGCGCAGCAAGATCTAGCAGCAATGTATTCAGATTTAGCAGTGGAGAGAGAGACACAGTTCTGCTTCTTTGAAGACCAACATACAAGTGATTGTCCCAGAAAGTGACATGTGCCTGATGTAGACTTGCGATCCACCTTGTCACCAGCATAATCAGCATCCGAGAATCCAACTAGATCAAACTCTGAGCCCTTTGGATACCATAATCCTAGTGTTGGGGTGTGAGCCAAATATTAAAGAATTCGCTTCACAGCTAAGTGATGCGATTCCTTTGGTGCCGCTCGGAATCGGGCACACATGCAAACACTAAGCATGATATCTGGCCTAGATGCACATAAATAAAGCAAAGAACCAATCATGGAGCGATATACCTTTTGATCGAACTCTTTACCATTGTCGTCGGGACCCAGATGGTGTTTAGCTGGCATTGGCGTCGTGTAACCTTTGCAGTCTTGCATTCCAAACTTCTTCAGGCAGTCTTTGAGGTATTTCTCTTGAGATATGAAGATGCCGTTGCGTTGCTGTCGTATTTGAAGACCAAGGAAGAACTTCAGTTCACCCATCATGGACATTTGATATTGCTCTTGCATCATATATCCAAACTCATCACTGTATTTCTAGTTGGTGCAGCCGAAGATAATGTCATCCACATATATTTGGCACACAAACAGTTCACCATCATATGTCTTCGTGAAGAGTGTGGGATCCAAAGAACCAGGTTTGAAGCCTTTGCTCTTCAGGAAGTCCTTGAGTGTGTCATACCAAGCACGAGGGGCTTGTTTGAGGCCATACAGTGCCTTGTTGAGCTTATAAACCATGTCAGGATGTTTTGGATCTTCAAAGCCAGGCGGTTGTGCAACATACACTTCTTCTTCAATCTTGCCATTGAGAAAAGCGCTCTTCACATCCATTTGATACAGAAGAATGTTATGATGATTTGCATAGGCCAGCAGTATGCGTATAGCTTCAAGCCTAGCCACATGAGCAAATGTTTCATCGAAGTCAATTCCTTCAACTTGAGTGTATCCTTGAGCAACGAGACGAGCTTTGTTTCTGACAACTTGACCATGCTCATCATGCTTGTTGCGATATATCCATTTAGTGCCTATGATATTGTGCTTACGAGGATCAGGACGCTTGACCAGTTCACATACATTATTCATCTCAAATTGTTGAAGCTCTTCTTGCATTGCTTGAATCCATTCAGGCTCCATGAAGGCTTCATCAACTTTCTTGGGTTCAGATATTGAGACGAATGTGAAGTGTCCACAGAAATTTGCTAGTTGTGTTGCCCTTGAACGAGTGAGCGGACCAGGTGCGTTGATGCTGTCAATTAATCTCTCAACCTGTACTTCATTTCCAACACGAGGATGAACAGGACGAAGATTTTGCTCTTGCTGGTCATTGTCATCGTTAGAAGGATTGTCTTCAGGCTGAGCATTGTCTTCAGGTTGATCAGGTGCAGAGATGACGAGTTCCTCTTCAGGCTGAGCTTCAGACGGTATGATTTCTCCAGTTCCCATAAGCTTGATGGATTCACTGGATGGAACTTCATCTAGCACATTTGGCAGGTGCTCTCTTTGCGAGCCGTTAGTCTCATCGAACCGCACATACAGAGTTTCAACCACTTTATAGTGAAAGAGGTTGAAGACTTTGTAGGAGTGTGAATCCTTTCTGTATCCAAGCATAAAACCTTCATGTGCTTTCGGTGCAAATTTTGAAGTGTGATGTGGATCCTTGATCCAGCACCTGGCACCAAATACTCTGAAGTAACTGACATTTGGCTTCTTACTAGTGAGGAGCTCATACGATGTTTTGTTCAGAAGCTTGTGAAGATAAACACGATTGATAATATGGCATGCAGTATCAATGGCTTCAGGCCAGAACTTTCTTGGAGTCTTGTATTCATCGAGCATCGTCCGGGCCATCTCAATAAGTGTTCTGTTCTTGCGTTCCACGACGCCATTCTGCTGCGGCATGTACGGAGCTGAGAACTCATGAGTGATGCCCAAAGTATCAAGATAAGTGTCGAGGCCGGTGTTCTTGAATTCAGTGCCATTCTCACTTCTGATGTGCTTGATCTTGATGCCATAGTTGTTCATGGCTCAATTGGCGAAGCATCTAAAGACACCCTGCACTTCAGTCTTGTAGAGGATTATATGCACCCATGTATATCTTGAATAATCATCAACAATGAAGAAGCCATAGAGACAAGCAGTAGTAGTAAGAGTTGAGTAGTGAGTAGGACCGAAGAGGTCCATGTGTAGCAGTTCGAAGGGTTGAGTCGTTGTCATGATTGTCTTCGAGGGATGCTTTTTTGGGGAACGTAGTAATTTCAAAAAAATTCCTACGCACACGCAAGATCATGGTGATGTATAGCAACGAGAGGGGAGAGTGTGATCTACGTACCCTTGTAGACCGACAGCGGAAGAGTTAGCACAATGTGGTTGATGTAGTCGTACGTCTTCACGGCCCGACCGATCAAGCACCGAAACTACGGCACCTCCGAGTTTTAGCACACATTCAGCTCGATGACGATCCCCGGACTCCGATCCAGCAAAGTGTCGGGGAAGAGTTCCGTCAGCACGACGGTGTGGTGACGATCTTGATGTACCACCGTCGCAGGGCTTCGCCTAAGCACCGCTACAATATTATCGAGGATTATGGTGGAAGGGGGCACCGCACATGGCTAAGAATATGATCATGTGGATCAACTTGTGTGTCTAGGGGTGCCCCCTACCCCCGTATATAAAGGATCAAGGGGAGGAGGCCGGCCGGCTCCTATGGCGCGCCAAGGAGGAGTCCTCCTCCTAGTAGGAGTAGGACTCCTACTAGGAGGGGGAAAGAAGTGGGGAGGGGGCAGGAAAGGGGGGCGCCCCCCCCCCTCTCCTAGTCCAATTCGGACCAGGGGGAGGAGGCGTGTGGCCCACCTTTGGCTGCCCCTCTCTCTCTCCACTAAGGCCCATATGGCCCATTGTTCTCCCGGGGGGGTTCCGGTAACCCTCCGGCTCTCCGGTTTTCTCCGAAATCACCCGGAACACTTCTGGTGTCCGAATATAGCCGTCCAATATATCAATCTTTATGTCTCGACCATTTCGAGACTCCTCGTCATGTCCGTGATCACATCCGGGACTCCGAACTAACTTCGGTACATCAAAACTCATAAACTCATAATATAACTGTCATCGAAACCTTAAGCATGCGGACCCTACGGGTTCGAGAACAATGTAGACATGACCGAGACACGTCTCTGGTCAATAACCAATAGCGGAACCTGGATGCTCATATTGGCTCCTACATTTCTACGAAGATCTTTATCGGTCAGACCGCATAACAACATACGGTGTTCCCTTTGTCATCGGTATGTTACTTGCCCGAGATTCGATCGTCGGTATCTTAATACCTAGTTCAATCTCGTTACTGGCAAGTCTCTTTACTCGTTCCGTAATACATCATCTCACAACTAAATCATTAGTTGCAATGCTTGCAAGGCTTATGTGATGTGCATTACCGAGAGGGCCCAGAGATACCTCTCCGACAATCGGAGTGACAAATCCTAATCTCGAAATACGCCAACCCAACATTCACCTTTGGAGACACCTGTAGAGCTCCTTTATAATCACCCAGTTACGTTGTGACGTTTGGTAGCACACAAAGTGTTCCTCCGGTAAACGGGAGTTGCATAATCTCATAGTCATAGGAACATGTATAAGTCATGAAGAAAGCAATAGCAACATACTAAACGATCGGGTGCTAAGCTAATGGAATGGGTCATGTCAATCACATCATTCTCCTAATAATGTGATCCCGTTAATCAAATGACAACACATGTCTATGGTTAGGAAACATAACCATCTTTGATTAATGAGCTGGTCAAGTAGAGGCATACTAGTGACGTTTGGTTTGTCTATGTATTCACACAAGTATTATGTTTCCAGATAATACAATTCTAGCATGAATAATAAACATTTATCATGATATAAGGAAATAAAATAATAACATTATTATTGCCTCTAGGGCATATTTCCTTCATGCTTGGCCCTCGTCATCTTTCCAGCTTCACAGGCACCGCATAGGTGATCCTTCTTGAACTTGACGCCCTCGATGCCTATGATATGCTTCTTCTTTGCAAGAGTGTGCAAGTTCCTCATGCCAGCATGCCCTAGCCTCCGATGCCAGAGCCAGCATTCTGAAGCTTTTGCTAGAAGACATACGGCAAGCTGTGGTCCTGCTGAGAAATCTACCACGTACAAATCATCTTTCCAATACCCTTCAAAGACTAGAGACTTGTCAGATTCCATTAGAACAAGGCAATGATATTTTCCAAATATCACAATCATGTTTAAATCGCAAAGCATTGAGACAGACATTAAGTTGAAACCAAGGGATTCAACAAGCATCACTTTATCCATGTGTTGATCCCTTGAGATTGCAACTCTACCTAGACCCAATACCTTGCTTTTACTAGTATCAGCAAATGTGATGTGACTCTTGTCAGATGGACGTAAAGTTGAGTCCATAAGACGACTTCGCTTGCCATTCATGTGATTAGTACACCCACTATCAATAATCCATTCTGAAGCAGCTGGTGTCATACCCTTGGCACTGCGTGCCATGAAGCAGTAGGTGGGAGCGGAGTCGTCCTGGTCATTAGCATCGACATCGGTGATGGAGTCATTGTCTTCAATGTTGAAGATGGACTTGGCAACATAGGCTGTAGCCAGACTTGCAATGCCAGAAATGGACTCCTCCTCAGACTCCACCTCCGCCTCCTCAGAAGCAGACTCCTCCTCTGAATCCATTTCCTTGCCAACAAATGCACGAGCCTTGCCAGATGAGCTCTTCTTGTGTGATGAAGACTTTGATGAAGACTTGGAAGAAGACTTTGAGTATTTCTTCTTCTTCTTGTCGTCAGAATCATATTCCTTGCTCTTCTTCTTCTTGTTGTTCTCATTGTCCCACTGTGGACACTCAGAGATGTAGTGGCCAGGTTTCTTGCACTTGTGGCATGTTCTATTCTTGTAGTCATGAGCATAAGCTTCATCATTCCTTGAGCTAGATCGTGAGGACTTTCTGAAGCCTTTCTTCTTGGTGAATTTCTGGAACTTCTTCACAAGCATAGCAAGCTCCTTTCCAATGTCTACAGGATCATCAGAACTGCAATCAGATTCTTCTTTAGATGAGGAAATAGCTTTTGCCTTCAAAGCACGAGTTCGCCCATAGTTGGGACCGTAGATGTCTCTTTTCTCAGAAAGCTCAAACTCATGTGTGTTGAGCCTTTCCAGTATGTCACACGGATCGAGTGTCTTGAAGTCAGGGCATTCTTGAATCATCAGGGCTAGGGTGTCAAACGAGCTGTCAAGTCATCTCAGGAGTGTCTTGACGACTTCATGCTTGGTGATCTCAGTAGCGCCGAGGGCTTGAAGCTCATTTGTGATGTCAGTGAGTCGATCAAATGTGAGCTGAACATTCTCATTATCGTTTCTCTTGAAGCGGTTGAAGAGGTTGCAAAGGACACTGATTCTTTGATCTCTCTGGGTTGATACGCCTTCGTTGACCTCGGAAAGCCAGTCCCACACTAGCTTAGATGTTTCCATAGCACTCACACGGCCATACTGCCCTTTGGTCAGATCACCACAGATGATGTTCTTGGCAGTGGAGTCCAGTTGAACGAACTTCTTGACATCAGCAGCGGTGACACCTTCACCAGCCTTGGGGACGCCATTCTTGACGACATACCAGAGGTCGACATCAATGGCTTCAAGATGCATGCGCATCTTATTCTTCCAGTAGGGATATTCAGTTCCATCAAAAACTGGGCACGCAGCGGAGACTTTGATTATCCCTGCAGTCGACATACCTAAAACTCTAGGTGGTTAAACCGAATCACACAGAACAAGGGAGTACCTTGCTCTGATGCCAATTGAAAGTGCTAGTGATCGACTAGAGGGGGGTGAATAGGCGATTTTTATGAAAGTCTTCAAAACATGGAAGTTTCAAAGACAACCGATAGAAACAAACCAATTACCATGCAGCGGAAGGTAGACTACACTAAGCAAGCCATAGTCAAGCATTCAATGAGATGAAAGCACAAGGACTAATAGCAGCTAGGCAGTATAAATCAGGATGGAAAATAGTACGAAGCCAAACAGAACAAGCAGTCACACAGTGAAGACAAATAGATAATGCAAACAGGCAATGACTTCACAAGGACCAATCTGCAAATAAAGATATGGGAAGAATGGAACCAGTGACTCGTTGAAGACAATGATTTGTTGGACCAGTTCCAATTGCTGTGACAACTGTACGTCTGGTTAGGGAGGCTGAGATTCAACTCAGAAGACCGCATCTTGACCTTATTCCCCTTGAGCTAAGGACACCCAGTCCTCGCCCAATCACTCTGGTAAGTATTCAAGGTAGACTTCCAAACCTTCACAGACTTCGTTCACCGGCGATCCACAATGACTCTTGGATGCTCAGAACGCGACGCCTAACCGGCTGGAGGATTCACAGTCCTCAAGTGTAATAAGTCTTCAGATCACACAGATAGGAAGACTTCATTGATGCCTAACACTCTTTGGCTCTGGGTGTTTAGGGCTTTGTCCTCGCAAGGAATTCTCTCTCGAAGGCTTCGAGGTGGGTTGCTCTCAAACGACAAAAGCCGTACACTAACTCTAAGCAGCCAATCATTTATGGTTGTAGGGGGTAGGCTATTTACAGCCACTAGACAACCCGACCTGATTTGTCTGAAATGACCCTGGGTCACTAAGGAACTGACACGTGTTCCAACGGTCAGATTTCAAACACACAAGACAACTTTACTTGGGCTACAAGCAAAGCTGACTTATCCAGCTCTCGATAAGATTTGCTCTCATTGTCTTCGCTCCAAGACATAGGATTTTGGTTAAGCATCACTTCAGTCATTCTGTTCACTTGGACCCCACTTAATAGTACGGTGGTTCCTATGACTCAACAAAGAAGAAAAAGAACGACGAAACAACTAAGTCTTCGCGCTCCATAGTCTTCACGCGATATCTTCTTTTGTCATAGTCTTCAATGTGAATGTCTTCACATACCACCTTTGACTTCAATGTCTTCATACATTTTTAGGGTATCTTTCCATGACTAGTTGATACAAGTTGAGAAGCTGACATCTTTGTGTGTTTAGGCGAGGAGATTGGAGACGAGGCCTCTAGTTTGCTGGTGGTTCTTTCAAAACCGTCCACGTTCTTCCTATAGGGGTGTGCATGTTGTTTGATTAGGTTTGCATCTGGTAAACCTAGTTTCTGATTTGTTCGTTGTTGTTTTGCGGCTTGATTGTTTGGAAAGTTAGACGAGGAAGGGTTGCATCTGAGATCAGTGTACCGTGAAAGATTGGGAAAATTATTGGCGCCATCATTTTCCTGTCGAAGGTCGCATCAAGTGGTATCAGAGCAAGGTTGACCATGGTACAATTTTTTTCCTCGGCTATTTGATTCAATTGTTTGAAAGATGGTGAACTCGCAGCATGAGAAATCTGATCATGAGGAGGGCGATGAACTTCCGGAGGATCTGAATATAAGTGATGATTTACATATTCATCTGATGTCGATCAAGGGAGTGAACAAGAAGCTTGGGACAAGGGTTGAGGAGTTGTCTGCAAATATTGTTGGCGTCGAGGACAGGTTGAACGAGCGTTTGACTGCTAGCGACCGACAGCGCACTGATAGTCTACAGGTGGTGACTACGAGTCTTAATCGGCTCACCGCAGCAGTTTAACGCCTTTAGGCGAGAGATGTGGCACCCCGACAGCCCCGCTCACCACGACGATGTCGTGACCGCGACAATGACGATGATGGTGATTTTTCTGAGGATTCCGATACCCGTGGAGGCTTACCTCACCGACCATGGCATGATGTTGGGGCTCACCGCCATGCTGGGCAGCGCGGTGACTATGGGGGCAATGGTACCAACAAGGATGATGGTTTGGGTCGAATCAAGATAACCATACATGAATCCTCGGGACGTTGTGCTGACCCAGAGAAATATTTGGAGTGGGAGATGCGCATAAATCTGATTTTTGACGGTCACAACTACTCCCAGGAGAAGAAGGTTCATGTTGCATCTATGGAATTTACAGAGTATGCTCTTGTATGGTGGAATAATAAGAACCGTACTAATGAGCGACCAGCGACATGGGCTGACATGAAGCGGATCATGAGGGAACGTTTTGTGCCTGCTTACTACACTCGCCAGCTTCATAGTAGACTACGTCGTCTAGTGCAAGGTACGAAATCAGTTGATGAGTACTATGAGGAGATGCAAGTTTTGATGATCCGTACAGTTGTGCGTGAGTCTACGGAGGCGGCCATGGTACATTTCTTTGAGGGGTTAGAAGAAAAGATTCACGACTGTGTTGATTTAATGCAATATAATGATATTCATGAGTTGCTTCATCAAGCGGAGCGTGCTAAACGTTGGGTATTGGAGAAGCAAGCTTCAGAGACTCATCCAACTTACAATAGTGGGCGACGTGGTTCTTCTCCTATTGATGGTGGGTTTAGTGCTAAACCGACTCCTTCTTATAAGTCGGGAAGCATTGAACATAGCAAAGTGGCGGCTGCGCCAAAGGAGGTTTCTCAGGTTTCATCTAATGCGTCTTCATCTCATCATCGTAATATTATTTGCCACAAGTGTGAAGGACGTGGACACATGAAGCATGAATGTTCCAATCAACGAAGGGTTCTACTTGTTGATGTGGAATATATTTCAGAATCTGAAGATGAGACGCCTAAGTTAAAGGATGGAATTGAAAGAGGTCATGGTGATACCATACTATGTTATCCTCAAGATGATCCTGATATGGAGAGTTTGCTAGCAGTCTAGCACATAAGGTCCAGCGATATGACAAGGCCATTGTTGAACAAGGACATCGGCAGAGTATTTTTCAAACTGCATGTATCATCAAGGAAGAGGTTTGCAAACTGATAATTGATGGTGGCAGTGCTAGCAATATGATTAGTAAGAATGTGGTGGAGTCTCTTTCTTTGCCAACATGGGCGAACAAATAGGTACACTTTTATGCATAAGGGCGAGTTCTATGCTATTGTTTTCAAAGATGCAAAAGATATAAAGTGTATCATCGAGGTGTTTAAAATAAAATCTACAAGACACCGGTCAAAACTGAGGACGGTTTTCCTTCAAGGAAGGGAGGATGATGCGATCATATCTGCTAAGGCTGGTCAAGGACAAAAGGAGATATATATCGTACCAGCTAGATGTCGGGCGAAAGGTATACATGTAAATATTACTAGTAAAAATGTCCGTGCGTTGCACCGGGCGAAATATTAAAAATAACTTGCTCCTCATGAATTATGAAACACGTTTTTTTAATCCATTTTTTGCAAAAACGTCAAAAATATGGTTACATCAAATATTTCTTTTTGGACCATGAAATTTGGACATATACCCTAATAATGTTTGTCATGACCTATTTCATCTCCACACTTTCATTTCACCCGATGAGAGAGTAGTTGTGTATGAAATAGTCTTTCAATCAACTTTATTTTCTATTATTCAGAAAAATGAATATTTCTTTATTTTGAGGTGTTTTTTAAAATCAAGGATATTTTTTAGAATGGTATCATTTTTATGGTGACGAACATTTTTTGGAATATTATGTTCATTTGTAAATTATTTTGCACTATTTTTGGGCTTGGCCCATTGAAAGACTTGACCGACACGCACTTCCCGTTCCCCATTCTTCTTCTTCTTCCCGTTCCCCATTCTTCTTCCCTCCCTTGTCCCCGTCATTTTCCGAGGACGAGGGCAGAAAGAATAGCGCTTCTACCGGCCGCACCATCGTGTCCTCCGCCCGTGCCGCCATATCAATGGGAACTTGGGCGCCTCCCTCTTCCTCTGTTCCCTCCCACCCATCTGGAATAAGAAAGCCGACCATGGTGAGCTTGCCATGGAATTTAAGCGGCTCCACTGTTCACATCATGTCAGGCAATGTCATTGTCAATTGGGGGAAATCCATATATGAGAACATCAGACATCTCATTTCCTCTTTCCCCACATACCACATAAACCAGAGCTTCAAACTTGGATTACCGCAAATATTTTCAAACTCAATAGACGGCATAGAGATGGTACCAAGAAAATACTATAGACAAAGGATTTCGACAACAGAGCAGTCAGGTGACCACCTTAGAAAGTGCCTGACTAATGACATTTTTTCCACAACTAAAACCACCAAATAGCACCATGTTCCTCCAAAAACTGGGGGAGCATACATCACACACGCTGGAGCCATTTCAAATTAGATAAGACTGGGATTTAATGGCGTTGGAAGGAAATGAAAAATCAACATCTGCAAAAATGTTTGGTTATGTGAGAGAAGAAACCATGATAAATAAAAACATGCGTTTTATTGTGGAAATTGAAGTTCGGATAATTTGTAGACAAACCTGTCCTGTAAGAAGAGGTGTGTCCTCACCGAGCTTTGATGCACCAGGTCTTCGTGTACGCACATGCCATATCTGCAGCTCAATAGCTTCAAAACATTAAGCTAGTAATTTAGTCCTCAAAAAAGTTATACCAAATAACTTCCTTACTTGAAGCATAGTTAATTACTTCTTGATGCCCTGAAATTTCAGCTCTAGAAATGTATTGAAGGGCGACATGATGGTTCATCAAATTATTCTCAAAGACAATCTGTTAGAGTCAGAAAACATTAGAATGTGAACACAGGTTAATAATGAGAATCTGACTTGTTATTTTGAAATTCTAAAAGCTCACACTTCGAATAACTTAATCAAGTGGGTGCCCATGCAGCAAGGTGCACAAAATCAGCTCTTGTGGCCTTTGTTCTATCTTTGTATGACAAAAAATAATACTGAATGGTACCTTCAGAAAACCAGAAAATTATGCAATGTTGTACTATGTGGTCAAGAGTGATATCCATGCCTGGTGATTATTTTCTGGGCATTATGTCCTATAATGTATACTTGAGTGTGGTTTTCAGATGACAAACAATACAACCACAGTTTCATAATAGAGAGATGTGTCATAGTTCAGATGCATCAATTTTTCTTGGCACTAAAATTATTAGAGCTTGGGTAGGAAAAATAGTATCACACCAGTGCGAAAGATCTTGCTGACTAACTGTTGTAGGAATAAAAGAGATACATGTGCAAATTCATTCAACAAACAACAACTTCTATGTTTGCCTACTTTTCAAAAAAAATTCATAGCCACGGCTAAAACTAAGACTAACAACCACGCCAACCCACTAAATCTGTTGGGAGGTTAGATAAGTTATGCAAGAAGAAAAACAATACCAGGATTTATTTTACCTGGTTGAAGACTTGAAGCATGCAAGAAAGGACCCGATGCATTTTCTTCAAGCAATTCATCAAACATTTGATGCATTCTCCGCACGCGCCTCCCGCCTCGCTGCCGCCGCCTGATGTAGCGCTCGAGCGCAACGCCGCCTCCCCGCCATGGCCGCCGCCCCCATGCAAGCCTACGCTACCGTGGTCTGTGGCTTCAACGCAGGCGCCCCCTGCAAAAAACATGAAACCTTATCTCTGATTAGCCGAGTAAGGAAGGATTGTTTTGGGAAAAAACGAAACGTTTTCCGAGATAACCACTTAAAAAGGGATTGCCGGTTTAATTACCAAAAAACATAAGGAATGAACATATAGTATCATTAAATACCATGCGATCATATGTGATGGAGAGGATGCAACTTATCGCATCCATACTATCATTAAATGGAACGATACACAAGTATGCAATTAAGATGCAGAAAGTAGGATGCAACCTTCAAACCACCAAGAGAGGATCTTGTGTACCATTCTCTGTTCTCTTAAAGATTAATGACCAGCGGATGCGATTAGATATGATGGATGAGTGAACATGCCACCCTCATGTCAGATAACTAACGTAATTACCTTTGGATGCGCACCGTGGTTCCACGGGCCAAAACCATTTCCACAGAAATTAGGCATTGGGGGCGGCGGATGATGATGCATCTGGTTTGGACTCGCCATCGGCGGCAACCTCTGAAAGTCCCCACCATGCTGGTGCTTAAGCAAGGAGGACCCCCGCATTATCTCTGGTAGCAGAAGTACAACAGCAAACATCAGAAGCCAACATCAGCACGAAAAGGTGCTCCATGAAAAACTTGCTGTCACCGAAGAATCATATGAATCAAGCAACATACTACATGCTTTCAAGACCTATGAGACACACACACACGCTAACACAGGAAAAGGCCAGCGCCTTGAGGCCAAAACAGAGTCAAGCAGAGCAAGTTTGCATCAACAAGAGAGAAACATAAGAAATCAGGCCACGACGAATCAACAAGGACAAATTCTAATCGAGGCCAATAATGGTAGATGGGGCGGCGGCGGCGAGGGAGCGAATCGAGGCTCTCACCGTGGCCCAACTGCTTCTAATCTAGGTCAAGAAAGAATATATGCACGTTCGAGACCATGCATCTCAACATCTCATAAAGCACCAATCATACACAGATCCAAATGGTACTAATACTCCATGTGTGTTAGTATATCAGATCTGGCAGTGCCCCAGCATTCAGTTGCAATGAATCAAAAACTTGCCAATTCTCACAAGAAGAGTGAAAAAGGAGGAGGAACCAAATTTTTAGATTGTTCACCCATCCATGGCCTACATATATGAACTGAATCGAAGGCCTATATATAAGTTGAGCATCTTCTGACCACCCTGCAGCCTGACCTGAATCTACTGGTCTATAGAGGTGGGCGAGCAGCAAGAAAGCAGAGCAAGCGGCGGCCACCGTCACAGCCGTCGTCCTACCGGGCTCGCCACTGCCGCCGCAAGGAACCCTGTGTCCTGAGGGAACCCCGTCCTCGTCGCCGCCGGCGGCTGCTGCTCCCACGGGAAGGGCCCGGTCGCCTGCAGCCGCTGCGGGCAGAAGGGGAACTGCGTGGGCGACGTCGTCGGTAGCGGCGTCCCCGGGACAGGGCAGGGCGGCACACACCGCGTGCCCATGCACAGGCACGTCGTGCCGTTGCCGTCAGCCAGCACGGCCGGCCGACAGGAGCACCCACACGGCCGCAACCAGCAGGACCGCCGGCGCCGCAGATGGCATCCTTCCTCGATCGCTCTCTCGCCGGTCGCCGCTTCTTCGTCGGAATCTTGTTTTTCTGCGCCGCTGATGTGGGTGGGTGAGGCCGCTCTAGCTCCCTGTTAAACGTCACCGCTCGGTTCCCAGCCCGCACGGCCGCACAGGACTCCCGCACCGGCGGCATCCCCAAGGGGCCTCCAAGCCGATGCGCGATCCGGCAACGGGGAGGGGCTGGCCCCAAGGAGCGAGGAGCCGACGAATCCGCCGGTCAGGAGCTGGGCGGCGCCCTCCATCATCGCCGCCGTCTAGGGAGTGACGCGCTCCCGTTTGATGTGGTGTCGGGCGGACGGCACGGGGCAGGAGACAGCGGGATGGAGGTCAAGATGGGATCGAGGAGGCAAGGTCGTGCGGGGCGCTGTTTTTTTTTCTTTTGTGTCCTTTGTACCAGTTTGGGGCTGACTTATGACGGGAGTGCGGGCTGAATTCCTAGAAACAGAGGGACTTTTATGTAAAAATACTCATGACGTACGACCAGAAGCAATAGGCGCTTTATTAGTAGGTAAAGATAAAGAAATAAAGATAAAGATAAAGATAAAGATAAAGATTGACACTCGTGCGAACGACAAAGTTCAGATTGCACCATCGGATGAAATTGAGCCAAGGTTCAGGACTCCATGCACAAGTCTACAGGACTACATGCATAAGTCTGCACGTCGATGCAATTAAAATTGAGACGTACATGCTCAATTCGAATGTGGGAGGTAGTACTATTAGTTCGTTTTGGCTTCTTGTGATCAACGTTGTCGGATTTTTAAATTAGTTAATTCCTAGTTAGTTAAGATATGAGAGAGAGAGTCCTTGCTTAAGTCGGTTTGGAAACCAATTCACGATCGAGTCGGTCTTGCCCTTGTAACGTACGTATGCCTGCGCGCACCAATAAAAGGAGGCTCGCCTCATGTAATGGGGTAGTTTTTGTTATCTGAATATTTTCCATCACATGGACAGAGTCAAGTTGAGGTATCTTCCCATGACTAGTTGATACAAGTTGAGAAGCTGAAATTTTTCTGTGTTTAGGCGATGAGATTGGAGGCGAGGCCTCAATTTTGCTGCTGGTTCTTTCAAAACCGTCCACGTTCTTCCTACAGAGGTGTGCGTGTTGTTTGATTAGGTTTGCATCTGGTAAACCTAGTTTCTGATTTGTTCGCTGTTGTTTTGCGGCTTGATTGTTTAGAAAGTTAGACGAGGAAGGGTTGCATCTGAGATCAGTGTATCGTAAAAGATTGGAAAAATTATTCGCGCCGTCATTTTTTTGTTGAAGGTTGCATCATCCTCGGTGCGGGTGGCTGAGTGCTTTTCATGGACCTTCATATGAATTTGCACTCCCTCGATGATGTGGGTTGGGTTGGCGGTCGTTTGTGACGAAGTTGAAACCGCTTACTCAGGATTAAGGGGCGGCGATGATGCAGGCTTGAGGAGAAGTGATGACGATGACACTAATATGCTATCTAGGTGGGGCTTTCTTCATAGTGTTGTGCGTGAGGTATCTTGTATGTACCGCTCAGCGGATTGTAACCGTTTTGACGAGTTTTTCATTGATTAACTGGGCAAATATCTTTTTCTTAGTTAATGGATGAGGCAAATATTTTGCATCCGCTTAAAAAAACTCTTGCCAATAACTTCACTGCAACAAAACTAGCAACAATGATGTATCTACCATGCACACGATATAGTATGTTGCATGCATCCACCACCCATCGTTCAATTGGAACTCGTGGCTTGTTTTGTGATTGGGATTTTTTTCTTATTTCAAAGTGTAACATAATGTAATGTTTCATTGTGTATCAAGAATATTGGTATAATATCAAGTTTCAGGGACTAACATAACGTGCACAGTTGAGATACTTTTTTTCCACTTTCCAAACAGAGCCAGCGCTAGGGGGTATTCTTTGGTATTCATGTGAATATCAAAGGTTTGCTGATCCGTGGGTATATTGTCGCTAGCTTCTTGTATATGTTATGTTCATTGATATTGCCCCACTATTGATGAATGTCAAGGGGGGAATTCCTACCTCTGCCACTACTTCTGAAGGACAAATTAGCTTTTTCTGGACTCAAGTCACTCAACAAAGTTGGAAGTTGGCGTTCAGCCTCCGCTCCTATTGAAGAAGTCACATGCTCCTTGCAGTAGTAGATGTGCTTGCCTGATATTTGATTTTAAATAAGTTAATCTTTATTTTGACAGCATGAATGTTTTGTTGAGATACATAAATGTCCCCAATATATATTAATTGAAAAGATGTTTTTAAGTATGGTGTAAATAAATTTGTGATTTTATGGTAACAGTTTTAGCATTAAAATAATATATAATATATGTGAATATATTTTGCAAGCATATGGACATATTTTTGGAACAAATTGACATGTGAAAGTGTTTTAAATATATTTTTGTTTAAATAATAGGGTTTCATATTTTTAATAAAATAAAATTATTTTGTATACATAAACTTTTTGAACTTACACGACGAAAATTTGTAGAATAGATGTTGTTTTTAGAAATACACTATGAATAGTTTTAAAATATACATAAAATATTTAAATACATCATGCAGATTTTATACATCACAGACATTCTTTAATAAATGATGTAAAAATTTCAACAAAACAACGAATATTTTTTTGATACATGGTGAACTTTTTTATATGCATTTTAGACAAATGTACAATATTTTGCATCATAAAGTTGTTTTATTAGTGCACTTTTGAAAGTTTCCAATAAATTTTAAACAAAAGAATGTTTATAGTGTCATGATGTGGGCGCGCATATAGGAGAATTGTTGGCATTTGCCCCGACCCTTGAGGCGCCAAATAGGGTGGCAATCCTATTCCCCGCATCAGCGTGCATCCTGGCAACAAATATCCTGCTATATTTGTTTTTGAGGGATATGTCCTGCTATCTGGGCCGTCCCATTTGCAGTTTCCTGTCTTTTTCTTTCCATTTTTCAGATTTTCATTTTTATTCTGATCATTTTCCTTTTCTTTATCTATTTTTACTTTTCCCTTTTCACTTTCATGAACATTATGCTAAAACCCATTGAATTATTCCATGTGGTAATATTTTTAAATTTGATAAATATTTGAAATTTGGAACGTTTCAGAAATTCGGGATTTTTTTTAAATTTCAGAAACTATTTTGATATGTTTAAAAACAGGAATATTTTAAAAAATATGAAAAAAAAAACAAAATTTATCAGTATTTTTTTAATCAAGGAACTTAATTTTCAAATTCATGTAATTTTCGACTTTCAGAACATTTATAATACGAGGATAATTTCCAAATTCAGGAACATTTCTTTATATTCGGGAATAGTTTTCCAAATTCTAAACATTTTTTGAAATTCCAAACCTTTTTATATTTTCCAAACATTTTTCTAAAATTCGTGAACACTTTTATAAGTTCAATAATCACAAAAAGAAAAAGAAGAAACAGGGTGTCTGCTGTGTCTAATCCTATATCAGGCCTGCGGGCATCATATAAGGGCTGCTTCGCTGAATGTGTCCCTCCCGACTCACACTATTTTGGACCAGTCCACGGTCGGCCTCGTTGTTTCTGCTCTTTTTATGTTTTGTATCAAAAAAAGTTGTCCTTTTCTGTTTCTATTTTCCCCCTTTTCTTTTCCTTTCTCTTTTCTGTTTCTGTTTCTTTTTATTTTATTTTATTTTAAAAAAATATTTTTCTGTGTATTATGCAAAAATTCACTATGTATTACAAAAATGTTCACCATATATTAAGAAAATGTTCACGGTATATTACAAAAAAGCGAACTATGCATTATAAAAATGTGTATCACATATTAAGAAATGTTTTATGTGTACTCAAAATTTCTTCAACGTATATATTACAAAAAATTTCTAAGTGTACTAAAAACATTGTAGCGTATATATTCATATTTTCGAAAATGTTTGAAAAAAAAAGCAGAAAAATAAACTGAGGCACCATAGTATAGGTTATCTACATTATGTTTTTTTAATCTAACTGCAAATGCAAATGGGACGGCCAAATAGTTTTATGCATGGTGTAAATAGATTTGGGATTTTATTGGAATAATTTTAGCATTAAAAATGATTTAATATATGCCAATATATGTTGCAAGCATCTGGACATTTTTTTGGAAACAAATTGACATGTGAAAGCGTTTCAAATATATTTTTGTTTAAATAATAATTGTTCATAATTTTTATGAAAATAATTTTTCTTTTATACATAATTTTTTTGAACTTACACGATGAACATTTGTACAATATATGTTGTTGTTTAAATACAGTATTAATATTTTTAAAAAATATATGAAATATTTAAATACAGCCTGCAGATTTTATACATGGCGGACATTCTTTAATAGATGATGGCAAATTTTCAAAAAAGAAATGGATATATTTTCGATACACCATGACCTTTTTATATTGATTTAAAAAATCATACAATATTTTGCATCGTAAACGTTTTTAATAGCACACTTTTGAAGCTTTTCATTAAATTTTAAACAAAAAATCTTTATAGGGTCACTTTGTGGGCGCGCTTATAGGAAAATTGTTGGAATTTGCCCTGACCCTTGACGCGCCAAATAGGGTGGCCAATCCTATTCCCTGCATAACGCGGGTAATACCGAGAAACGCGCATCCCTGGCAAGAGATTTCCTGGGCCGACCCATTCCCAGTTTTCCTGCTATATGCTATTGTAATATACTCAGTACAGACACGTGTCACCCGCAAAAATAAATAAATAATAATATTACATGTGACTATGGCTAGTTGGCTACACTGGCGGCAAAGCATCATCTGCCGGCGGTTCCATCTCTACAGCCGCCACTTTGGCGGTAACCGTCCGCGGTGGCGAGAGGTCGCACCGGCAAACAGGGCAAGTCGTGTGCGAGTGCAGCCACATGTCTATGCACTCGACATGGAAGAGGTGCTTGCACGCCGGCAGCTGCCGCACCATCTCGCCGTCCTCAAGGTCTTCCAAGCACACGGAGCACGGCTGGCCGCTCCCGCCGCACTCCAGGTCCAGGTCCGCACCGCCGGCCTCGGCGCCACGGGACGTGTACGCGAACGTGGGCAACGACTCGGTGGCAGCCTTACCGAGCCCAGTTCGGCATGCTGCCACCCAGGGCACGCCCGCCGCGACCTCACGCTCGGCGCCTCTCCGCCCGCTCTCCGGCGCGAGGCATGCCACGAGCCCGAAGGCAGCCAGCGCCAGGCCGGCGAACAGGAACGCCTTCCAGACGCTGGCGGTGGCGACGAGCACGCAGAACACGAGCACGGACACGAAGGACGCCGTGACGCCGTAGCAGGCGCCGCACCCGGCGCTCCCGTCGCCGCGGAACCACGCCGGGAGCCTTGCGAACAGACTGGACATGATCACTCGCGCGCTAACGTTTGAGGTGGTAGCTCTGTGACTGTCCTCTGTGAACTTGCCCTCGTGTGTGCACTGCAGAGTTTGCGTTGTGGGCGGTGGCAAGAAATAGTCTGCGTTTGAGCTCGAGAATTAGAGCGCGGGGCTGGAGATGGAGCGCGGCAGCCGCCGTCCCGTAGCTGCGTGGCGCGCGAAAGATAAACTCGGTGCTTCTTTGACGAAGAGATCACGGTGTTTATTTGACGAGAAGTGCGTGTTTTCACCTCCCGTTTCTGGTCAAGTTTCATGCGCCGGACATTAGTTAATTATTTCTTGAGGGAGCCATTAGCGAACTGTTGTGATGGTAAAATGATACGGCACGGTGGAAAGCGACAGAAGAGAGGTCGACCGTATCCACTAGCCAGTATGGTCAACCGGGCTATATTTCATGTTTTACTTTGTTTGGGGCGTGCTGACTTCACATATAAAACTAGCATAACCCTGTCATGAACTTGGCTAGGAAGAACGTGTGATCTAATGCACTCCCTCTGTAAAAAACGTAAGATCGTTTAGATCACCTCTATTATTGTGCACAAGTGATTTATGCATGAGCAGCTGGAGTTCCTTATAGTAGGACTCCACATCAGATGTTTGTCTAATGTCTAAAGCTTGGCCCATGTGTTTGTAATATTGATCTTTACCAAATTTTTGGGAGAGAATTCCTTATTTGGCTCTTCCTTAAAATTTGCTTTCTTTTTTGGCCCAAAACAAAATTTTCTTTCTTTTTTGACACTTAAATTTTATTTTGTTCCTTCAATGACATTTTTGTCTATTGCCACTCACAGTGTTAAGTGTTAGGTAAAAAGACCATTTTGCCCCTACTACACTATGTGACTATCCCGGACATCTAAGTTAGACACAAATCAGTTCACCAATTTTTTTAAAGATGTTCACAGATATTTTGCATATATATTTTTCAATATTTTTTCCTTAGCTAAACTGATATGTGCGTACAAAAGCCGTAGAAATCATCTGCAGAACTTGTATTATCATATCTATATCATGTTTACAACATTGGTTAATTTATCAGGTTCCAAAGTATATTAGACATACTACTAACTCTTCTAGCTAACACACGTTTATAACTATAGTACAGTACACAAAATATCCAAACAAGTATACTAGTGTACTCCCTCCGTCCCAGCACCTGTGCTTCCTCTCTCGCATAGCAAGTTGTACACATCGCGAAAATAGTTTACCGAAAAAGGGTTTTCCCTCGCTTTGTATACAAAGCAACCAACCAAGCCGTATAAGGATAGATGTCGGGACGGAAGCAGCATAGTCACGCCTAAAAAAAGACAGAAAAAGAGCAAAGGAAACAAATGCCGACAGCGGCGAATCAACGAAAATGAAAAAGCCTCGCGATCGCTGTGTTCACCGGGATCTTCCACAAGGCTCCAACACTCCAAAGCGCCGGCACCTATCAACACCTCCAAGAAGGATCGCGACGATGACGACGCTGCTGCCAAGGGTTTCCCCCGGTACACGACGAGGCGAGAGGAAGGATAGCCCCCGACGCCCTCCCGGAAGGTCAGGTGGCACCCACAGGCGCCACCGTGCCGGTGTCGGCCAAGCCGACAGGGGTTTCCCCTGATCCCAACCCGCACCTCGGGCACTCCAAAGCCAGCCACCAAACCAACCATCACCCAGCGCCAACACGGTCAAGAGGCCCCCACGCCGTCTCACCACGACACCGTGAAGTGAGGACAACACGACGAAGAATCAAAGCCGGGACTAGGGCATCAGCACCGTCGGCACGCAGGAGGGCCCCACCTCCACCGTCGGCGATGGTAGCTATCCGGACGCAATAGCAGGAGCACACCAGGCTCTTAGGCCCACAGGCCCTGCCGAGCCCTCGTGGGCCCGTAAACCTCCCACCTTCGCGCTGCTGCCAGCATGCGCCGGCGTCGCCGCCCACATCCGAGCCGCTCCTCCTCCACACCGAGCAGCAGATAGCGAGGCCACGTCGACACCGGCCCGCTAGGACCCAGATGGGGCCCTAAGGGCCCAGATCTGGGCCGGGGGCGCGCCGCCGGCCACCAGCGCCACCAGGCCACCCCGCCGCCAAGGGGCAGCGCCACCATCGCGCCGGCCGCCGGCCCCCGCTACCACGACGCCGGACCACCGCCTGCCGAGCTACACCCGCCGCCGAGCCCTACCCTGGGAAGGGCGCTGCGCGTGGGGGAAAAGAAGGCCCGCCGCCGCCGAGCCATCCGGCCAGATCCAGGGGCGCCGTCCGGCGGCGGCGGGGGAAGGGGAATGGAGTGGTGGGGGCGAGGAAAGGATGCGGAGGAGCCGCCCCGGCCGCCGCCTAGGGAGACGGCGCGAGGCGGAGTCGGGAGTCGGAGGCGGTTGGTAGTAGATTTGGTCTAGTACCGTACCGTAGTACGTGTGTTCCTCTCTCCTCGCAAAAATAGTTTCTGTCGTCGAATTTACGTACGAGAGTTCCCGACGAGAAATCCGTGCGATTCCATCAAAAGACAATAGCTAATGGATCCAGTTGAAGCTATAGCCTAGGCGTTCACTTGTACGTGTACGTACGTTGCTAGGAAATTAATCAAGCTCCGCTTACAAGAATCAATCAAGCTATCTATGTGTTTGTTTAAGGCTAACTTTGCACGCATGCATACCAGCTTCTCGTGGATTTATTCTATCGATCTAAAACTAACACCGAAGCAGAGGATCCCTCACCCTCCGCCGTGCCAGCTCCAGCAACAGCATTGACACGGGGTGGGGAACAGGGGAGCGTTTTCTTCCTTTTTACGAGCGAGCTAAAGCAGGGGTAAAAAGGTAAAAAGGAATTTTTAGGTTGCACTTGACGGTGTTAGTGGCCAAAACTAACGAAAATGTCATCGAGGAAACAAAATGAAGTTTGGATGTCAAAAAAGAAAGAAACTTTATTATTAGGGCCAAAAAGGAAAGCAGATTTTAAGAATGAGTCAAATAAGGAATTCTCTCAATTTTTGGTCTACTGCTACACATAGTTGATACCATGTATCTATATCATGTTGTGCCTCATAAGCTGGTAGCCAGAAGGCTGCCGTGGTAGTGAAATATAGGGTACCATAGGAGGCCTTCGCATGTTTCCAGGAAACAAAAATGGAAGTTGTATCCCAGTGACTTAATTAGGCAATGCCTTGGTAATAGATTTGGAAACTACTATTACTTGCTGGCGGTGGGCACCCGAGGTGGAATCCTCATTGTGCGGGATGATACGGTAGTCTCGATGTCCAACCCGCACACCACTACAAACACTTCGACGGCGTTGGTGCAGCCGCATGGAGCCCCGGTTTGGTGGCTCACAGGCGTTTACGGGCCCGAGTCGGATACCGATAAGGTGGCGTTTCTTTCTGAATTGGAAGAGATTCGGGACTTGCATGATGGGCCGTAGACACTGGCGGGTGACTTCAACCCGCTCGCGAACCCGGAGGACAAGAATAATGAGCTAATCATCCGTCGGATGATCGCACGGTTTAGAGCCAAGCTAAATCTGCTGGAGCTCAAAGAGCTATACCTACTTGGGAGGCGGTACACGTGGAGCAATGAAAGGAGACTCCCCACGTTGGAAAAGATTGACCATGTGTTCACTACGAACTCATGGGAGGACTTGCACCCATCCTGCTTGCTTACAGCACTGGGCTCGGCGGTATCCGACCATCGCCCGCTCCTACTTGATCTAGACGCGGGTTTTCATATGGGAAGGTGTTTCCGCTTTGAATCTTTTTGCCCAAAAGCAGAGGGGTTCATACGTCGTCGTAGAAGCCTGGCACTCGGTTCCATCGCCAGGGAACCCGTTCAAAGTACTAGACTGCAAACTATGGGCTATGGCAAAGAAACTTCAGCGGTGGAGCGAGCGACGGATAGGTACATCAAGATGCAAATCCTAATCGCTCATGAGATCATGTACCGGCTGGACTCTCGCATCCTCTCTGAGCAGGAGCATGGGCTGCGCAAAGTGCCTAAGAAGAAGTTGTTGGGATTAAGCTCTCTCGAAAGGACAATTGCTCGGCAAAGATCCCGCATGCTTAAGCTCAAGGAGGGGGACGCCAATACCGGCTTTTTCCATCGCCATGCATGCCACAGACAACGTAAGAATTCCATCCTTACTTTGCGTCACAACGGCGACATCTTCACCGGCGAAGAGAACATTGCTAAAGAAGTTGACGCCCACTTCTCGAGCACCTTTGGCTCACCGCAGCCACAGACACACGCCCTGGATTTGGACAGATTGGAGCTACCGACAAGGGACTTGACACACCTGGAGACGCCTTTCTTACCGGAGGAAGTGGAGAAGGTTATCAAAGCGATGCCGCTAGACAAGGTACCGGGCCCGGACGACTTCACGGGACGGTTCTACGCAACCTGTTGGCCGATCATCAAGGTTGACTTCATGAGGGCAATGGATCAGTTCTTCTGTGGAGATACACGAGGGTTGGCGGCTATCAGTAGAGCTGTGGTAACCCTCCTACCAAAGAAGGATGGTGCCAACGATCTAAACGAGTACCGGCCAGTGAGCCTGATTCATGGCGCAACCAAGATTTTTGAGAAAGTCCTTCCCACAAGATTGGTGGACGAGCTGCCTTTTCTGGTGGGTAATCACCAAAGTGCCTTTGTCAGGGGCCGCTCTCTGCACGACAACTTCATGCTCGTCCAGTGCACGACACGAAGGTTGCATGCGCTCAAAGATCCAACGGTGCTGCTCAAGCTCGACATTTCAGAGGCTTTTGACACGGTTAAGTGGCCCTTCCTATTGGAGGTCATGACACGGATGGGCTTTGGGAGAAAGTGGATCACATGGATATGTGGACTACTTGCCACCTCGACCACAAAGATTGCAGTGAACGGAGTGCCAGGGGCTACAATATACAACCCGTGCGGACTTCGGCACGGCGATCCAGTCTCCCCTATGCCTTTTATCTTGTGCATGGAGCCGCTACAGTCCCTATTCAAGAAGGCCACTGATCAGGGCATATTCGCCCCCTAGCTCGAGTCGGATCCACCAGCGAGTATCTATGTTCGCTGACGATGTAATGGTTTTCTTCAAACCCATGGACCAAGAGATACGGCCTGTCGGGAGATCCTGGCACTCTTCGGGGCAGCCTCGTGCCTCATGGTGAATTTATCCAAAAAGCACAGCACTACCCATTAGGTGCTCGCCCGTGGAGATGGACTCGGTTTGCCGCTCACTGGCCTGCACAAGTGCATCGTTACCAAGCAAGTATCTGGGCCTCCCACTCACGATCTGGAAGGCCACTGCCACACAGTTTCAGTTCTGGTGGAACAATTCTCTAGCCGTCTTCCCAACTGGAAGGCGGCTACCTTTCCTAAGAGTGGTCGGCTCATACTTATCCTCTCTGTATTATACGCAATTCCGATCCATGCTATGATGGCACTACATATACCTCCGAGAACTATGACGGCATTGACAAAGATATGTCGAGGTTTCCTGTGGTGTGGCAAGATGGAGGCCGGCCCGGGGCAAAAACTGTGCCGTGGCGTGGGACTTAGTTTGCCGCCCAAGGTGGGCCGGCAGCCTCGGAATACCAAATTTGCGGTGGTTGTACACTGCCATGTTGGCAAGGTGGCCGTGGTTGCAACGTACCGATCAATCCAGGCCATGGTCTCAATTCAGGATTTCTGTGCCGGCGGAATCGATGGCACTTTTCCGCGCAGCGACTACAACTACTGTGGGAAATGGTGAGGTAGCACTCTTCTGGGAAGACAGATGGCTCGACGGCTACCAAGTGGAGGAACTGGCACCCCTGCTATACGTGATGGTGCCAAGGCAAACTAGATCAACCCGCACGGTCGCTGCAGCTCTGGCAGATCAAACTTGGGCTTTGGACATTGGGACAAACCTTACGGCAGCCATACTCCGGCAGTTTCTGGATATATGGCAACGAGCGGGCGCGACCGATCTTTAGCTTGCCACGTAGGACAGTGTCAAGTGGGCGTGGGAGAAGGATGGCATGTTCTTGGCGTGCTCTGTCTACGCGGCCAAGTTTTGTGGTCTTCAGGTCGCGCCTATGGCAGATTTCACATGGAAGTCTAGGGCACCACTACAGAAACATTTCTTTGCTTGGATGGCCATCAAAAACAGATGTTGGACCTCTGACCGACTAGCATGGAGGTGAATTCCCCACCAGAGCTCATGCCCTCTCTACAGCCAGCACGATGGAACCATGACCCACATCATGATTGGGTGTGTGTTCGCACGGGAGGTTTGGGCGAGGGTATGCGTCGCTATGGGGCAACCGGGAAGAGCCCCTACAGCAAATGAGACACTACCCGAGTGGTGCATTCGATAAGAGAAAACCGGGCACCATGCTGCCTCTTGAGCTGGCATTGGTTTTTCCCTTGAAGAGGAAAGGGTGATGCAGTAGTATTTCCCTCAGTTTTGAGAACCAAGGTATCAATCTAGTAGGAGACAACGTGACAAGCCACCGAATACCTGCACAAACAAACACCAACTTGCACCCAACACGATAAAGGGGTTGTCAATCCCTTCACAGTTATTTGTAAAGTGAGATCTGATATAGATGGATAAACGGTAAAGTAATATTTTTGGTATTTTTGGTTTATGGAACGAAAAGTAAATGATAGCAAAGAAAGTAAATCGGAAACTAATATGATGGAAAATAGACCCGGGGCCATAGCTTTCACTAGAGGCTTCTCTCAAGATAGAAATTATTATGGTGGGTGAACAAATTACTGCCGAGCAATTGATAAAAAAGCGCAAAGTTATGACGATATCTAAGGCAATGATCATGAATATAGGCATCACATCCGTGTCAAGTAGACCGAAACGATTCTGCTATTGGGGAACGTAGCATGCAATTTCAAAAAAATTCCTACGATCACGCAAGATCTATATAGGATATGCATAGCAATGAGAGGGGGAGAGTGTGTCCACGTACCCTCGTAGACCGAAAGCAGAAGCGTTAGGTTAACGAAGTTGATGTAGTCAAATGTCTTCACGATCCAACCGATCCAAGTACCGAACGTACGACACCTCCGTGTTCAGCACACGTTCAGCTCGATGACGTCCCTCAAACTCTTGATCCAGCAGAGGGTCGAGGGAGAGTTCCGTCAGCACGATGGCATGGTGACGGTGATGGTGATGTGATCCGTGCAGGGCTTCGCCTAAGCACTACGACGCTATGACTGGAGGAGTAAACTGTGGAGGGGGGGCACCGCACACGGCTAAGAGAACAACTATTGTGCTTTGGGGTGCCCCCTGCCCCCGTATATAAAGGAGGAGGGGAGGAGGCCGGCCACAAGGGGCGCGCCAACGGGAGGGGAGTGCTACTAGGACTCCAATCCTAGTAGGATTCAACCCCCTTTTTTTCCTTCTACCGGAGGGGGAAAGGGGAAGGAGAGGGAGAGGAGAAGGAAAGGGGGTGGCGCCGCCTCCCCTAGTCCAATTCGGCCTCCTCCCTTGTGGGGGGCGTACCAGCCCCTTGTGGGCTTGTTAGCCTCCCTCCTATGGCCCATATGGCCCATATCTTTCCCCGGGGGGTTCCGGTAACCCCTCCGGTACTCCGGTATGTACCCGATACACTCCGGAACCCTTCTAGTGTCCGAATACTACCTTCCAATATATCAATCTTTACCTCTTGACCATTTCGAGACTCCTTATCATGTCCGTGATCTCATCCGGGACTCTGAACAAACTTTGGTCACCAAAACACATAACTCATAAATACAAATCGTCATCAAATATTAAGCGTGCGGACCCTACGGGTTCGAGACTATGTAGACATGACCGAGACACCTCTCCGGTCAATAACCAATAGTGGAACCTGGATGCTTATATTGGTTCCCACATATTCTACGAAGATCTTTATCGGTCAAACTGTTATGACAACATACATTATTCTCTTTGTCATCGGTATGTTACTTGCCTGAGATTTGATCGTCGGTATCTCCATACCTAGTTCAATCTCGTTACAGGAAAGTCTCTTTACTCATACCGTTATGCATCATCCCACAACTAACTCATTAGTCACATTGCTTGCAAGGCTTATTATGATGTGCATTACCGAGAGGGCCCAGAGATACCTCTCCGATACTCGAAGTGACAAATCCTAATCTCGATCTATGCCAACCAAACAAACACCTTCGGAGACACCTATGGAGCATCTTTATAATCACCCAGTTACGTTGTGATGTTTGATAACACATAAGGTGTTCCTACGGTATTTAGGAGTTGCATAATCTCATAGTCGAAGGAATATGTATAAGTCATGAAGAAAGCAATAGCAATAGAACTTAACGATTATTATGCTAAGCTAACAGATGGGTCTTGTCCATCATATCATTCTCCTAATGATGTGATCTCGTTCATCAAATGACAACACATGTTTATGGTTAGGGAACTTAACCATCTTTGATTAACGAGCTAGTCTAGTATAGGCTTACTAGGGACACTATGTTTTGTCTATGTATCCACACATGTATCAAGTTTTTGGTTAATACAATTCTAGCAGGAATAATAAACATTTATCATGATATATGGAAATATAAATAACAACTTTATTATTTCCTCTAGGGCATATTTCCTTCAGTCTCCCACTTGCACTAGAGTCAATAATCTATTTCACATAGCCATGTGATTTAACACCAATAGTTCACATCACCATGTGACCAACACCCAAAGGGTTTAATAGAGTCAATAACCTAGTTCACATCGCCATGTGATTAACACCCAAGAGCACTAAGGTGTGATCATGTTTTGCTTGTGAGAGAAGTTAGTCAACGGGTCTGCCACATTCAGATCCGTATGTATTTTGCAGATTTCTATGTCTACAATGCTCTGCATGGAGCTACTCTAGCTAATTGCTCCCACTTTTAATATGTATCCAGATTGAGACTTAGAGTCATCCAGATCAGTGTTAAACCTTGCATCGATGTAACTCTTTAAGATGAACTCTTTATCACCTCCATATCCGAAAAATATTTCCTTAGTCCTCTATGGGTAATTTTGACCGCTGTCTAGTGATCTACTCCTGGATCACTATTGTACCCCTTTGCCAAACTCATGGCAAGGTACACAATAGGTCTGGTATATAGCATGTCATACGTTATAGAACCTATGGCTGAGGCATAGGGAATGACTTTTATTCCCTCTCTATCTTCTGCTGTGGTCGGGTTTTGAGTCTTACTCAACTTCATACCTTACAACTCAGGCAAGAACTCCTTCTTTGACTGATCCATTTTGAACTCCTTCAAAATCTTACCAAGGTATGTACTCATTGGAAAAAAAACTTATCAAGCGTCTTGATCTATCTCTATAGATCTTGATGCTCAATATGTAAGCAATTTCACCGAGGTCTTTCTTTGAAAAACTCCTTTCAAACACTCCTTTATGCTTTCCGAAAAATTCTACATCATTTCCGATCAAGAATATGTCATTCACATATACTTATCAAAAAGGCTGTAGTGCTCCCACTCACTTGTAAATACAGGATTCACCGCAAGTCTGTATAAAACTATATGCTTTGATCAACTCATCAAAGCGTATATTCCAACTCCGAGATGCTTGCCTGAGTCCATATATGGATCGCTAGAGATTGCACACTTTGTTAGAACCTTTAGGATTGAGAAAACCTTCTGGTTGCATCATATAAAACTCTTCTTTAATAAATCCATTAAGGAATATAGTTTTGAATCCATTTGCCAGATTTCATAAAATGCAGCAATTGCTAACATGATTCAGACAGACTTTAAGCATCGATACGAGTGATAAAATCTCATCGTAGTCAACACCTTGAGCTTGTCAAAAACCTTTTGCGACAATTCGAGCATTGTAGATAATAAAACTGCTATCAGCGTCTGTCTTCCTCTTGAAGATCCATTTATTCTCAATGGCTCATTGATCATCGGGCAAGTCAATCAAAGTCCATACTTGTTGGGGAACGTACTAATTTCAGAAAATTTCCTATGCACACTCAGGATCATGGTGATGCATAGCAACGAGAGGGGAGAGTGTGTCCACGTACCCTCATAGACCGAAAGCGGAAGCGTTAGCACAACGCGGTAGATGTAGTCGTACGTCTTCACGATCTGACTGATCCAAGTACCGAACGTACGACACCTCCGAGTTCAGCACACGTTCAACTCGATGACGTCCCACGAACTCCGATCCAGCAGAGCTTCATGGGAGAGTTCCGTCAGCACGATGACATGATGATGGTGATGATGTTGCTACCGACGCAGGGCTTCGCCTAAGCACGGCTACAATATAACGAGGTGGAATATGGTGGAGGGGGCCACCGCACACGGCTGGAATAGATCAACAGATCAACTTGTGTGTTCTAGGGTGCCCCCTGCCCCCGTATATAAAGGAGCAAGGGGGGAGGCGGCCGGCCAGGAGGAGGGCGCGCCAGGGGGGAGTCCTACTCCCACCAGGAGCAGGACTCCTCCTTTTCCTTGTTGGAGTAGGAGAGGGAAGGAAGGGAGAGAGGAGGAGAAGGAAAAAAGGGGGTGCCGCCCCCCTCCTTGTCCAATTCGTACTAGAGGGGGAGGGGGCGCGCGGCTGCCCTAGCCGCCCCTCCTCTTATCCCACTAAGGCCCGTGAGACCCAATTAACTCCCTGGGGGGTTCTGGTAACCCCCCCCCCCGGTACTCCGGTTTTTATCTGAAACCACTCAGAACACTTCCGGTGTCCGAATATAGTCGTCCAATATATCGATCTTTACGTCTCGACCATTTCGAGACTCCTTGTCATGTCCATGATCATATCCGGGACTCTGAACTACCTTTGGTACATCAAAACACAAAAACTCATAATACCGATCGTCACCAAACTTTAAGCGTGCGGACCCTATGGGTTCGAGAACTATGTAGACATGACCGAGACACGTCTCCGGTAAATAACCAATCGCCGAACTTGGATGTTCATATTGGCTCCTACATATTCTACGAAGATCTTTATCGGTCAAACCGCATAACAACATACGTTGTTCCCTTTGTCATCGGTATGTTACTTGCCCGAGATTCGATCGTCGGTATCTCAATACCTAGTTCAATCTCGTTACCGGCAAGTCTCTTTACTCTTTCCGTAATACATCATCCCGCAACTAACTCATTAGTTACAATGCTTGCAAGGCTTATAGTGATGTGCATTACCGAGTGGGCCCAGGGATACCTCTCCGACAATCGGAGTGACAAATCCTAATCTCGAAATACCCCAACTCAACAAGTACCTTTGGAGACACATGTAGAGCACATTTATAATCACCCAGTTACGTTGTGACGTTTGGCAGCACACAAAGTGTTCCTCCGGTAAACAGGAGTTGCATAATCTCATAGTCATAGGAACGTGTATAAGTCATGAAGAAAGCAATAACAATATACTAAATGATCAAGTGCTAAGATAATGGAATGGGTCAAGTCAATCACATCATTCTCCTAATGATGTGATCCCATTAATCAAATGACAACTCGTGTCTATGGCTAGGAAACATAATCATCTTTGATCAACGAGCTAGTCAAGTAGAGGCATACTAGTGACACTCTATTTGTCTATGTATTCACACATGTATCATGTTTCCGGTTAATACAATTCTAGCATGAATAATAAACATTTATCATGATATAGGGAAATAAATAATAACTTTATTATTGCCTCTAGGGCATATTTCTTCAGTCTCCCACTTGCACTAGAGTCAATAATCTAGATTACAAAGTAATGATTCTAACACCCATGGAGCCTTGGTGTTGATCATGTTTTGCTCATGGAAGAGGCTTAGTCAACGGGTCTGCAACATTCAAATCTGTATGTATCTTGCAAATCTCTATGTCTCCCACCTGGACTTGATCCCGGATGGAGTTGAAGCATCTCTTGATGTGCTTGGTTCTCTTGTGAAATCTGGATTCCTTTGCCAAGGCAATTGCACAAGTATTGTCACAAAAGATTTTCATTGGACCCGATGCACTAGGTATGACACCTAGATCGGATATGAACTCATTCATCCAGACTCCTTCATTTGCTGCTTCCGAAGCAGCAATGTACTCATCTTCACATGTAGATCCCGCCACGACGCTCTGTTTAGAACTGCTCCAACGACAGCTCCACCGTTCAATATAAACACGTATCCGATTTGCGATTTAGAATCGTCCGGATCAGTGTCAAAGCTTGCATCAACGTAACCATTTACGACGAGCTCTTTGTCAACCCCATAAACGAGAAACATATCCTTAGTCCTTTTCAGGTACTTCAGGATGTTCTTGAGTGCTGTCCAGTGATTCACTCCTGGATTACTTTGGTACCTCCCTGTTAAACTAATAGCAAGGCACACATCTGGTCTGGTACACAGCATTTCATACATGATAGAGCCTATGGCTGAAGCATAGGGAACATCTTTCATTTTCTCTCTGTCTTCTGCAGTGGTCGGGCATTGAGTCTTACTCAACTTCACACCTTGTAATACAGGCAAGAACCCTTTCTTTGCCTGATCCATTTTGAACGTCTTCAAAACTTTGTCAAGGTATGTGCTTTGTGAATGTCCAATTAAGCGTCTTGACCAATCTCTATAGATCTTGATGCCCAATATGTAAGCAGCTTCACCAAGGTCCTTCATTGAAAAACTCTTATTCAAGTATCCTTTTATGCTATCCAGAAATTCTCTATCATTTCCAATCAACAATATGTCATCCACATATAATATTTGAAATGCTACAGAGCTCCCACTCACTTTCTTGTAAATACAGGCTTCTCCAAAAGTCTGTATAAAACCATATGCTTTGATGACACTATCAAAGCATTTATTCCAACTCCCAGAAGCTTACACCAGTCCATAAATGGATCGCTGGAGCTTGCACACTTTGTTAGTACCTTTTGGATCGATAAAACCTTCAGGTTGCATCATATACAACTCTTCTTCCAGAAATCCATTCAGGAATGCAGTCTTTACATCCATTTGCCAAATTTCATAATCATAAAATGCGGCAATAGCTAACATGATTCAGACGGACTTAAGCATCGCTATGGGTGAGAAGGTCTCATCGTAGTCAACTCCTTGAACTTGTCGAAAACCTTTCGCAACAAGTCGAGCTTTGTAGACAGTAACATTACCATCAGCGTCTGTCTTCTTCTTGAAGATCCATTTATTCTCGATGGCTTGCCGATCATCGGGCAAGTCAACCAAAGTCCACACTTTTGTTCTCATACATGGATCCCATCTCAGATTTCATGTCCTCAAGCCATTTTGCGGAATCTGGGCTCATCATCGCTTCCTCATAGTTTGTAGGTTCATCATGGTCTAGCAACATCACTTCCAGAACAGGATTACCGTACCACTCTGGTGCAGATCTTACTCTGGTTGACCTACGAGGTTCGGTAGTAACTTGATCTGAAGTTTCATGATCATCATCATTAGCTTCCTCACTAATTGGTGTAGGTGTCACAGGAACCGGTTTCTGTGACGAACTACTTTCCAATAAGGGAGCAGGTACAGTTACCTCATCAAGTTCTACTTTCCTCCCACTCACTTCTTTCGAGAGAAACTCCTTCTCTAGAAAGGATCCATTCTTAGCAATGAATGTCTTGCCTTCAGATTTGTGATAGAAGGTGTACCCAACAGTTTCCTTTGGGTATCCTATGAAGACACATTTCTTCGATTTGGATTCGAGCTTATCAGGTTGAAGCTTTTTCACATAAGCATCGCAGCCCCAAACTTTAAGAAATGACAACTTTGGTTTCTTGCCAAACCATAGTTCATAAAGCGTCGTCTCAACGGATTTTGATGGTGCCCTAATTAACGTGAATGCAGCCGTCTCTAAAGCATAACCCCAAAACGATAGCGGTAAATCAGTAAGAGACATCATAGATCGCACCATATCTAGTAAAGTACAATTACGACGTTCGGACACACCATTACGATGTGGTGTTCCAGGTGGCGTGAGTTGCGAAACTATTCCGCATTGTTTCAAATGTAGACCAAACTTGTAACTCAAATATTCTCCTCCATGATCAGATCGTAAAAACATTATTTTCTTGTTACGATGATTTTCCACTTCACTCTGAAATTCCTTGAACTTTTTAAATGTTTCAGACTTATGTTTCATTATGTAGATATACCCATATCTGCTCAAATCATATGTGAAGGTGAGAAAATAACAATACCCACCGCGAGTCTCAATATTCATTGGACCACATACATCAGTATGTATGATCTCCAACAAATCTGTTGCTCGCTCCATTGTTCTGGAGAACGGCGTCTTAGTCATCTTGCCCATAGGGCATGGTTCGCAAGTACCAAGTGATTCATAATCAAGTGATTCCAAAAGTCCATCAATATGGAGTTTCTTCATGCGCTTTACACCAATATGACCCAAATGGCAGTGCCACAAATAAGTTGCACTATCATTATCAACTCTGCATCTTTTGGCTTCAACATTATGAATATGTCTATCACTACTATCGAGATTCAACAAAAATAGACCACTCTTCAAGGGTGCATGACCATAAAAGATATTACTCATATAAATAGAACAACCATTATTCTCATATTTAAATGAATAACCGTCTCGCATCAAACAAGATCTGGATATAATGTTCATGCTTAACGCTGGCACCAAATAACAATTATTTAGGTCTAAAACTAACCCCAAAGGTAGATGTAGAGGTAGTGTGCCGACGGCGATCACATCGACTTTGGAACCATTTCCCACGCGCATCGTCAGCTCGTCCTTAGGCAGTCTTCGCTTAATCTGTAGTCCCTGTTTCGAGTTGCAAATATTAGCAACAGAACCACTATCAAATACCCAGGTGCTACTTCAAGATCTGGTACGGTACACATCAATAACATGTATATCACATATACCTTTGTTCACCTTGCCATCCTTCTTATCCGCCAAATACTTGGGGCAGTTCCACTTCCAGTGACCAGTCTGTTTGCAATAGAAGCACTCAGTCTCAGGCTTAGGTCCAGACTTGGGTTTCTTCTCCTGAGCAGCAAAAGCAGCAACTTGTTTGCTGTTCTTCTTGAAGTTCCCCTTCTTCTTCCCTTTACCCTTTTTCTTGAAATTGGTGGTCTTGTTGACCATCAACACTTGATGCTCCTTCTTGATTTCTACCTCCGCTGCCTTTAGCATTGCGAAGAGCTCGGGAATTGTCTTATTCATCCCTTGCATATTATAGTTCGTCACGAAGCTCTTGTAGCTTGGTGGCAGTGATTGAAGAACTCTGTCAATGACACTATCAATAGGAAGATTAACTCCCAGTTGAGTCAAGTGATTATGATACTCAGACATTTTGAGTATATGTTCTCTGACAGAACTATTCTCCTCCATCTTGCATCTATAGAACTTATTGCAGACTTCATATCTCTCAATCCGGGCATTTGCTTGAAATATTAACTTCAACTCATGGAACATCTCATATGCTCCATGACATTCAAAACGTCGTTGAAGTCCCGGTTCTAAGCCGTAAAGCATGGCACACTGAACTATCGAGTAGTCATCAGCTTTACTCTGCCAGACGTTCTTAACGTCATCAGCAGCATCTGCAGCAGGCCTGGCACCCAGCGGTGCTTCCAGGACGTAATTCTTCTGTGCAGCAATGAGGATAATCCTCAAGTTACGAACCCAGTCCGTGTAATTGTTACCATCATCTTTCAACTTTGCTTTCTCAAGGAACGCATTAAAATTCAACGGAACAACAGCACGGGCCATCTATCTACAATCAACATAGACAAGCAAAATACTATCAGGTACTAAGTTCATGATAAATTTAAGTTCAATTAATCATATTACTTAAGAACACCCACTTAGATAGACATCCCTCTAATCATCTAAGTGATCACGTGATCCAAATCAACTAAACCATGTCCGATCATCACATGACATGGAGTAGTTTTCAATGGTGAACATCACTATGTTGATCATATCTATTATATGATTCATGCTCGACCTTTCGGTCTCAGTGTTCCGAGGCCATATCTGCATATGCTAGGCTCGTCAAGTTTAACCCGAGTATTCTGCATGTGAAAAACTGGCTTGCACCCATTGTAGATGAACGTAGATCTTATCACACCCGATCATCACGTGGTGTCTTGGCACGACGAACTTTGGCAACGGTGCATACTCAGGGAGAACACTTTTATCTTGAAATTTAGTGAGAGATCATCTTATAATTCTATCGTCAATCAAAGAAAAATAAGATGCATTAAAGATAAACATCACATGCAATTAATATAAGTGATATGATATGGCCATCATCATCTTGTGCTTGTGATCTCCATCTCTGAAGCACCGTCATGATCACCATTGTCACCGGCGCGACACCTTGATCTCCATCGTAGCATCGTTGTCGTCTCGCCAACTATTGCTTCTACGACTATCTCTACCGCTTAGTGATAAAGTAAAGCAATTACAGGGCGATTGCATTGCATACAATAAAGCGACAACCATATGGCTCCTGCCAGTTGCCGATAACTCGGTTACAAAACATGATCACCTCATACAATATAGCATCATGCCTTGACCATATCACATCACAACATGCCCTGCAAAAACAAGTTAGACGTCCTCTACTTTGTTGTTGCAAGTTTTACGTGGCTGCTACAGGCTTAGCAAGAACCGTTCTTACCTACGCATCAAAACCACAACGATAGTTCGTCAAGTTAGTGCTGTTTTAACCTTCTCAAGGACCGGGCGTAGCCACACTCGGTTCAACTAAAGTCGGAGAAACTGACACCCGCGAGCCACCTGTGTGCAAAGCACATAGGTAGAACCAATCTCGCGTAAGCGTACGCGTAATGTCAGTCCGGGCCGCTTCATCCAACAATACCGCCGAACCAAAGTGTGACATGCTGGTAAGCAGTATGACTTGTATCGCCCACAACTCACTTGTGTTCCACTCGTGCATATAACATCTACGCATAAAACCAGGCTCGGATGCCACTGTTCGGGAACGTAGTAATTTCAAAAAAATTCCACGCACACTCAGGATCATGGTGATGCATAGCAATGAGAGGGGAGAGTGTGTCCACGTACCCTCGTAGACTGAAAGAGGAAGCATTAGCACAACACGGTTGATGTAGTCGTACGTCTTCACGATCCGACTGATCCAAGTACCGAACGTACGGCACCTCTGAGTTCAGCACACGTTTAGCTCGATGATGTCCTACGAACTCCGATCCAGCAGAGCTTCATGGGAGAGTTCTGCCAGCTCGATGGCGTGATGACGGTGATGATGTTGCTACTGACGCAGGGCTTCGCCTAAGCACCGCTACGATATAATCGAGGTGAAATATGGTGGAGGGGGGCACCGCACACGGCTGGAATAGATCAACAGATCAACTTGTGTGTTCTAGGGTGCCCCCTGCCCCCGTATATAAAGGACCAAGGGGGGAGGCGTCCGGCCAGGAGGAGGCGGGCCAGGGGGGAGTCCTACTCCCACCGTGAGTAGAACTCTTCCTTTTCCTTGTTGGAGTAGGAGAGGGAAGGAAGGGAGAGAGGAGGAGAAGGAAAAAGGGGGGTGCCGCCCCCTCATTGTCCAATTCGGACTAGAGGGGGAGGGGGCACACGGCTGCCCTGGCCGCGCCTCCTCTTCTCCCACTAAGGCCCATGAGGCCCAATTAACTCCCCGGGGGGTTCCGGTAACCCCCCGGTACTCCGGTTTTTATCCGAAACCACTCGGAACACTTCCGGTGTCCGAATATAGTCGTCCAATATATCGATCTTTACGTATCGACCATTTCGAGCCTCCTTGGTATGTCAGTGATCATATCAGGGACTCCGAACTAGCTTCGGTACATCAAAACACAAAAAATCATAATACCGATCATCACCGAACTTTAAGCGTGCGGACCCTACGGGTTCGAGAACTATGTAGACATGACCGAGACACGTCTCCGGTCAATAACCAATAGCAGAACCTGGATGTTCATATTGGCTCCCACATATTCTACGAAGATCTTTATCGGTCAAACCGCATAACAACATACGTTGTTCCCTTTGTCATCGGTATGTTACTTGCCCGAGATTCGATCATCGGTATCTCAATACCTAGTTCAATCTCTTTACCGGAAATTCTCTTTACTCGTTCCGTAATACATCATCCTGCAACTAACTCATTAGTTACAATGCTTGCAAGGCTTATAGTGATGTGCATTACCGAGTGGGCCCAGAGATACCTCTCCGACAATTAGAGTGACAAATCCTAATCTCGAAATACACCAACTCAACAAGTACCTTCGGAGACACCTATAGAGCACCTTTATAATCACCCAGTTATGTTGTGACGTTTGGTAGCACACAAAGTGTTCCTCCGTTAAACGGGATTTGCATAATCTCATAGTCATAGGAACATGTATAAGTCATGAAGAAAGCAATAGCAACATACTAAATGATCAAGTGCTAAGCTAATGGAATGGGTCAAGTCAATCACATCATTCTCCTAATGATGTGATCCCTTTAATCAAATGACAACTCATGTCTCTGGCTAGGAAACATAACCATCTTTGATCAACGAGCTAGTCAAGTAGAGGCATACTAGTGACACTCTGTTTGTCTATGTATTCACACATGTATCATGTTTCCGGTTAATACAATTCTAGCATGAATAATAAACATTTATCATGATATAGGGAAATAAATAATAACTTTATTATTGCCTCTAGGTCATATTTGCTTCAATATTGTTCTCATACATGGATCCCATCTCAGATTTCATGGCCTCAAGCCATTTCACGGAATCTGGGCTCATCATCGCTTCCTCATAGTTCGTAGGTTCGTCATGGTCTAATAACATGACTTCCAGGACAGGATTACCGTACCAATCTGGTGTGGACCATACTCTGGTTGACCTACGAGGTTCGGTAGTAACTTGATCTGAAGTTTTATGATCATCATCATTAGCTTCCTCACTAATTGGTGTAGGAATCACTCGAACTGATTTCTATGATGAACTACTTTCCAATTTGGGAGAAGGTACAATCACTACTGCAGGTTGCTGCTAACGTGACACAATGATCAGAGACCCTTCGATGAAACTATGTGCGATGCTATAATCGCAAACGGTGGTGTAAAAGAACCGTCAAAAAAGGTGCAAAACGTTTGTGATGGCGGAGCCATCAAACATGGTTCAGATTTAAGTTGCGTGTGCGATCCAGGGCATACGGTTCAGTCCAATGAACTGTTTGTGATGAGGCAGAACAAAAGAAACGGGCAGCCTATTGAAGGCGTGTGCGATATAGGGCATACGGTTCACTCGGATGAACTGTTTGTGATTAGGCAACACAAAAGAAATGGTCAGCCAGATTAAGGTGTGTGTGATTGAGGGCATACGCTTCAGAAGGATTAACTGTTTGCGATTAGGCAACAGAACAGAAATGGGCCAGCTAGATCAAAGTGTCTGCGACTGATGGGATACACTTCACATGGATGAACTGTTTGCGATTAGCCACAACAAACTGAAACAGTTAGATAGATCAACGTGTGTGCGCCAGACGGGCACACACATTCTAATTAAAAGAAGCGTGTGCGATGGTAATAACGAGCGTGCATGGTTGTTGGAACAAGACATGTGCTGACATTGCCTATTGTGGTGCACCCTATGGTGCAGACGCCATGTGCGCGGCCGAGAAGGCGTACATGCCCACGTTACGCCTTCCGGGAATAGTGTCGCACTTATAACTGTCAGTAAATTTTGATCATGCGTCCCGTCACATTACAAATTGCAAACCTATTCACTATTGGAAATATGCCCTAGAGGCAATAATAAATTGATTATTATTATATTTCCTTGTTCATGATAATCGTTTATTATCCATGCTAGAATTGTATTGATAGGAAACTCAGATACATGTGTGGATACATAGACAACACCATGTCCCTAGTAAGCCTCTAGTTGACTAGCTCGTTGATCAATAGATGGTTACGGTTTCCTGACCATAGACATTGGATGTTGTTGATAACGGGATCACATCATTAGGAGAATGATGTGATGGACAAGACCCAATCCTAATCCTAGCACAAAGATTGTGTAGTTCGTATGCTAAAGCTTTTCTAATGTCAAGTATCATTTCCTTAGACCATGAGATTGTGCAACTCCCGGATACCGTAGGAATACTTTGGGTGTGCCAAACATCACAACGTAACTGGGTGGCTATAAAGGTACACTACAGGTATCTCCGAAAGTGTCTGTTGGGTTGGCACGAATCGAGACTGGGATTTTTCACTCCGTGTGACGGAGAGGTATCTCTGGGACCACTCGGTAGGACATCATCATAATGTGCACAATGTGATCAAGGAGTTGATCATGGGATGATGTGTTACGGAACGAGTAAAGAGACTTGCCGGTAACGAGATTGAACAAGGTATCGGGATACCGACGATCGAATCTCGGGCAAGTACAATACCGCTAGACAAAGGGAATTGAATACGGGATTGATCGAATCCTCGACATCGTGGTTCATCCGATGAGATCATCGTGGAACATGTGGGAACCAACATGGGTATCCAGATCCCGTTGTTGGTTATTGACCGGAGAACGTCTCGGTCATGTCTGCATGGTTCCCGAACCCGTAGGGTCTACACACTTAAGGTTCGATGACGCTAGGGTTATAAAGGAAGTTTGTATGTGGTTACCTAATGTTTTTCGGAGTCCCGGATGAGATCCCGGACGTCACGAGGAGTTCCGAAATGGTCCGGAGGTAAAGATTTATATATGGGAAGTCCTGTTTTGGTCACCGAAAAAGTTTCGGGGTTTATCGGTAACGTACCGGGACCACCGGGAGGGTCCTGGGGGTCCACCAAGTGGGGCCACCAGCCCCAGAAGGTTGCGTGGGCCAAGTGTGGGAGGGGACCAGCCCCAGGTGGGCTGGTGTGCCCCCCCACCAAGGCCCAAGGTGCAGGGAGAGTGGGAGGGGGCAAACCCTAGGTCTAGATGGGCCTTAAGGCCCACCCTAGGTGCGCCCCCTCTCTCCCCCCTTGGCCGCACCCTAGATGGGTTTTGGGGCTGCCGCCCCCCTAGGGAGGGAACCCTAGATGGGGGCACAGCCCCTCCCCTTCCCCTATATATACTTGAGGTTAGGAGGGCTTCAAGACACACGAGTTCCTCTCCTTCTTGGCGCAGCCCTACCCTCTCCCTCCTCGTCTCTTGCGATGCTTGGCGAAGCCCTGCTGGAGTACCACGCTCCTCCACCACCACCACGCCGTTGTGCTGCTGCTGGATGGACTCTCCCTCAACCTCTCCCTCTCTCCTTGCTGGATCAAGGCATGGGAGACGTCACCGGGCTGTACATGTGTTGAACGTGGAGGTGCCGTCCGTTCGGCACTAGGATCTCCGGTGATTTGGATCACGACGAGTACGACTCCTTTAACCCTGTTCTCTTGAACGCTTCCGCATAGAAATCTACAAGGGTATGTAGATGCACTCTCCTTCCCCTCGTTGCTGGTTTCTCCATAGATAGATCTTGGTGACACGTAGGAAAATTTGGAATTTCTGCTACGTTCCCCAACAGTGGCATCATGAGCTAGGTCTATTGCATAGATTCTATGATCGAGTAGAACACAAAGTAGTTGTGGGTGTTGATTTTGTTAAATATGCTTACCGTTACTAGTCCAATTTTGATTCGGCGGCATTGTGGGATGAAGCGGCCCGGACCGACCTTACACGTACTCTTACGTGAGACTGGTTCCACCGACTGACATGCACTAGTTGCATAAGGTGGCTAGCGGGTGTCTGTCTCTCCTGTTGGGGAACGTAGTAATTTCAAAAAAATTCCTACGCACACGCAAGATCATGGTGATGCATAGCAACGAGAGGGGAGATTGTGATCTACGTACCCTTGTAGATTGACAACGGAAGCGTTTGGTTGATGTAGTCGTACGTCTCCACGACCCGACCGATCAAGCACCGAAACTACGGCACCTCCGAGTTCTAGCACACGTTCAGCTCGATGACGATCCCCGGACTCCGATCCAGCAAAGTGTCGGGGAAGAGTTCCGTCAGCACGACAGCGTGGTGACGATCTTGATGCACTACCGTCGCAGGGCTTCGCCTAAGCACCGCTACAATATTATCGAGGACTATGGTGGAAGGGGGCACCGCACACGGCTAAGAATATGATCACGTGGATCAACTTGTGTCAAGGGGTGCCCTCTGCCCCCGTATATAAAGGATCAAGGAGAGGAGGCCGGCCGGCCCTCTATGGCGCGCCAAGGAGGAGTCCTCCTCCTAGTAGGAGTAGGACTCCTACTAGGAGGGGGAAAGAAGTGGGGAGGGAGAGGGAAAGGGGGGCGCCCCCCCCCCTCTCCTAGTCCAATTCGGACCAGGGGGGAGGAGGCGCGCGGCCCACCTTTGGCTGCCCCTCTCTCTCTCCACTAAGGCCCATATGGCCCATTACTTCTCCCGGGGGGTTCCGGTAACCCTCCGGCTCTCCGGTTTTCTCCGAAATCACCCGGAACACTTCCGGTGTCCGAATATAGCCGTCCAATATATCAATCTTTATGTCTCGACCATTTTGAGACTCCTCGTCATGTCCGTGATCACATACGGGACTCCGAACTAACTTCGGTACATCAAAACTCATAAACTCATAATATAACTTTCATCGAAACCTTAAGCGTGCGGATCCTACGGGTTCGAGAACAATGTAGACATGACCGAGACACGTCTCCGGTCAATAACCAATAGCAGAACTTGGATGCTCATATTGGCTCCTACATATTCTACGAAGATCTTTATCGGTCAGACTGCATAACAACATACGTTGTTCCCTTTGTCATCGGTATGTTACTTGCCCGAGATTCGATCGTCGGTATCCCATACCTAGTTCAATCTCGTTACCGGCAAGTCTCTTTACTCGTTCTGTAATACATCATCTCACAACTAACTCATTAGTTGCAATGCTTGCAAGGCTTATGTGATGTGTATTACCGAGAGGGCCCAGAGATACCTCTCTGATAATCGGAGTGACAAATCCTAATCTCGAAATACGCCAACCCAACATGTACCTTTGGAGACACCTGTAGAGCACCTTTATAATCACCCATTTATGTTGTGACGTTTGGTAGCACACAAAGTGTTCCTCCGGCAAACGGGAGTTGCATAATCTCATAGTCATAGGAACATGTATAAGTCATGAAGAAAGCAATAGCAACATACTAAACGATCGGGTGCTAAGCTAATGGAATGGGTCATGTCAATCAGATCATTCATCTAATGATGTGATCCCGTTAATCAAATAACAACTCTTTGTTTATGGCTAGGAAACATAACCATCTTTGATTAACGAGCTAGTCAAGTAGAGGCATACTAGTGACACTCTGTTTGTCTATGTATTCACACATGTATTATGTTTCCGGTTAATACAATTCTAGCATGAATAATAAACATTTATCATGATATAAGGAAATAAATAATAACTTTATTATTGCCTCTAGGGCATATTTCCTTCATCTCCCACTTTAGTCGGATCGGATTCGATGAAAAGGGTCCTTATGAAGGGTAAATAGCAATTGGCATATCACGGTGTGGTTTTTGCATAGGTAAGAAACGTTCTTGCTAGAAACCCATAGCAGCCACGTAAAACATGCAAACAACAATTAGAGGACGTCTAACTTGTTTTTGCAGGGTATGCTATGTGATGTGATATGGCCAAGAAGAATGTGATGAATGATATGTGATGTATGAGATTGATCGTGTTCTTGTAATAGGAATCACGACTTGCATGTCGATGAGTATGACAACCAGCAGGAGCCATAGGAGTTGTCTTTATTTATTTATGACCTGCGTGTCAACTTAAACGTCATGTAATTACTTTACTTTATTGCTAAAGCGTTAGCCATAGTAGTAGAAGTAATAGTTTGCGAGCAACTTCATGGAGACACGATGATGGAGATCATGATGATGGAGATCATGGTGTCATGCCGGTGACAAGATGATCATGGAGCCCTAAGATGGAGATCAAAGGAGCTATATGATATTGGCCATATCATGTCACTATTATTTGATTGCATGTGATGTTTATCATGTTTTTGCATCTTGTTTACTTAGAACGGCGGTAGTAAATAAGATGATCCCTCATTAAAATTTCAAGAAATTGTTCCCCCTAACTGTGAACCGTTGCGACAGTTCGTTGTTTCGAAGCACCACGTGATGATCGGGTGTGATAGATTCTAACGTTCACATACAACGGGTGTAAGACAGATTTACACACGTGAAACACTTAGGTTGACTTGACGAGCCTAGCATGTACAGACATGGCCTCGGAACACAAGAGACCGAAAGGTCGAGCATGAGTCGTATGGAAGATACGATCAACATGAAGATGTTCACCGATGATGACTAGTCCGTCTCACGTGATGATCAGACACGGCCTAGTTGACTCGGATCATGTAATCACTTAGATGACTAGAGGGATGTCTATCTGACTGGGAGTTCATAAGATGAACTTAATTATCCTGAACATAGTCAAAAGATCTTCGCAAATTATGTCGTAGCTCGCACTTCAGTTCTACTGTTTAGATATGTTCCTAGAGAAAAATATAGTTGAGAGTTGACAGTAGCAATTATGCGGACAGTAGAAAGCTTATGTCCTTAATGCACTGCTCAGTGTGCTGAACCCCGAACATCGTTTGTGGATGTTACGAACATCGGACATACATGTTTAGATAACTACGTGATAGTTCAGTTAAACGGTTTAGAGTTGAGGCACCAAAGACGTTTTCGAAACGTCGCGGAACATATGAGATGTTTCGAGGGCTGAAGTTGGGATTTCAGGCTCGTGCCCACGTCAGGAAGTATGAGACCTCCGACAATTTTCTTAGCCTACAAACTAAGGAGAAAAGCTCAATTGTTGAGCTTGTGCTCAGATTGTCTGAGTACAACAATCATTTGAATCGAGTGGGAGTTGATCTTCCAGATGAGATATTGATGTTTCTCCGAAGTCATTACCACCAAGCTGCTAGAGCTTCGTGATGAACTATAATGTATCAGGGACATATATGATGATCCTTGAGATATTCGCGATGTTTGACACCACAAAAGTAGAAATCTAGAAGGAGCATCAATTGTTGATGGTTGGTGAAACCACTAGTTTCAAGAAGGGCAAGGGCAAGAAAGGGATACTTCATGGAACAACAAATTAGTTGTTGTTCTAGTGAAGAAACCCAAAGTTGAACCCAAGCCTGAGACTGAGTGCTTCTGTAATAAAGGGAACAACCACTGGAGCAGAATTACCCTAGATACTTGGTAGATGAGAAGGCTGGCAAAGTCGATAGAAGTATATTGGATATACATTGTGTTAATGTGTACTTTACTAGTACTCCTAGTAGCACCAGGGTATTAGATACCGGTTCGGTTGCTAAGTGTTAGTAACTCGAAATAAAAGCTACGGAATAAACGGAGACTAGCTAAAGGTGAGATGACGATATGTGTTGGAAGTATTTCCAAGGTTGATCAAATATCGTACGCTCCCTCTACCATCGAGATTGGTGTTTGCGTTGAGCATAGACATGATTGGATTATGTCTATCGCAATACGGTTATTCATTTAAGGAGAATAATGGTTACTCTGTTTATTTGAATAATACCTTCAATGGTCTTACACCTAAAATGAATGGTTTATTGAATCTCGATCGTAGTGATACACATGTTCATGCCAAAAGATAGTAATGATAGTACCACCTACTTGTGGCACTGCCACGTAAGTCATATCAGTATAAAATGCATGAAGAAGCTCCATGTTGATGGATCTTTGGGCTCACTCGTTTTTGAAAACTTTGAGACATGCGAACCATGACTATTGGTGTATATGCATGAAGAAACTCCATGCAAATGGACCGTTTGGACTCACTTGATTTTGAATCACTTGAGACATGCAAATCATACCACATGGGCAAGATGACCGAAAGCCTCGTTTTCAGTAAAATGGAACTAGAAAGCAACTTGTTGGAAGTAATACATTTTGATGTGTGCAGTCCAATGAGTGTTGAGGCATGTAGTGGATATCATTATGTTCTTACTTCACAGATGATTTGAGTAGATGTTGAGTATATTTACTTGATGAATCACGAGTCTGAATTATTTAAAGGTTCAAGTAATTTCAGGGTGAAGATGAAAGATTGTCGTGACAAGAGGATAAAATATCTATGATATGATCATAGAGATGAATATCTGAATTATGAGTTTGGCACAGAATTAAGACATTGTGGAAATTGTTTCACAACTAATACAGCCTGGAACACCATAGTGTGATGGTGTGTCCGAACATCATAACTCCGCCCTATTGGATATGATGCATACCATGATGTCTCTTATCGAATTACCATGATAGTTTATGGGTTAGGCATTAGAGACAACCGCATTCACTTTAAATAGGGCACCACGTAATTCCGATGAGATGACACCGTATGAACTATGGTTTAGAGAAACCTAAGCTGTCATTTCTTAAAAGTTTGGGGCTGCGACGCTTATGTGAAAAAAAAGTTTCAGGCTGATAAGCTCGAACCCAAAGTGGATAGATGCATCTTCATATGACACCCAAAACAGTTGGGTATACCTCCTGTCTCAGATCCGAAAGCAATAAGGGATTGTTTCTAGAATCGGGTCCTTTCTCGAGGAAAAAGTTTCTCTCGAAAGAATTGAGTGGGAAGATGGTGGAGACTTGATGAGGTTATTGAACCGTCTCTTCAACTAGTGTGTGGCAGGGCACAGGAAGTTATTCCTGTGGCACCTACACCAATTGAAGTGGAAGCTTATGATAGTGATCATGAAACTTCAGATATAGTCACTAACGAACCTCGTGGGATGACAAGGATGCGTACTACTTCAGAGTGGTACGTAATCCTGTCTTGGAAGTCATGTTGCTAGACAACAATGAACCTACGAGCTATGGAGAAGCGATGGTGGGCCTGGATTCCAAAATGGCTCGAGGCCATATAATCCGAGAGAGGATCCATATATGAAAACAAAGTGTAGACTTTGGAAGAACTACTTGATGGTCGTAAGGATGTTAGGTACATATGGATTTTAAAAGGAAGACGGAAAATGATGGTAAGTATCACCATTAAGAAAGCTCGACTTGTCGTTAAGATGTTTTCCGACAAGTTCAACAAGTTGACTACGATGAGACTTTCTCACTCGTAGCGATGCTAAGAGTCTGTTGGAATTATATTAGCGGTTACTGCATTATTTATGAAATCTTGCAGATAGGATGTCAAAACATTGTTTCCTCGATGATTTTCTTGAGGAAAGGTTGTATGTGATGCAACCGGAAGGTTTTGTCAATCCTGAAAGATGCTAATAAGTATGCAAAGCTCCAGTAATCCTTCTAAGGACTGGAGTAAGCATCTCGGAGTTGGAATGTATGCTTTGATGAGATGATCAAAGATTTTGGGTGTATACAAAGTTTATGAGAAACTTGTATTTCCAAAGAAGTGAGTGGGAGCACTATAGAATTTCTGATGAATATATGTTGTTGACATATTGTGGATCATATATGACGTAGAATTTCTGGAAAGCATATAGGGTCATTTGAAAGGTGTTTTTCAATGGAAAACCTAGATTAAGCTACTTGAACATTAAGCATCAAGATCTATAAGGATAGATCAAAAATGCTTAATGGTACTTTCAAATGAGCACATACCTTGACATGATCTTGAAGGTGTTCAAGATGGATCAGCCAAAGAAGGAGCTCTTGCCTGAGTTGTAAGGTATGAAGTTAAGACTTAAAGCTCGACCACGGTAGAAGAAAGAGGAAGGACGAAGGTCGTCCCCTATGCTTTTGTCATAGGCTCTATACGGTATGCCATGCTAAGTACCGCACCTGATGTGTGCCTTGCCACATGTCTGGCAAGAGGGTACAAAGGTGATCCAGGAGTGGATCACTAGATAGCGGTCAAAAATTGTCCTTGGAGTAATAAGGACATGTTTCTCGATTATGCAGGTGATAAAGAGTTCGGCGTAAAGGGTTACATCGATGCAAGCTTTAACACCTATCTGAATGACTCTGAGTAGCAAACCGGATACGTATAGTGGAGCAACCATTTGGAATAGCTCCAAGTGGAGCGTGGAAGCAGCATTTATAATATGGCCTAGAGATTTGCGAAGTACATACGGATCTGGATGTTGCAGACCCGTTGACTAAAACCTCTCTCACAAGCAAAAACATGATCAAACCCAGAACTCATTGAGTCTTAATCACATGATGATGTGAACTAGTTTAGTGACACTAGTAAACTCTTTGGATGTTGGTCACATGGCGATGTGACCTGTGAGTGTTAATCACATGGCGATGTGAACTAGATTATTGACTCTAGTGCAAGTGGGAGACTGTTGGAAATATGCCCTAGAGGCAATAATAAATTGATTATTATTATATTTCCTTGTTCATGATAATCGTTTATTATCCATGCTAGAATTGTATTGATAGGAAACTCAGATACATGTGTGGATACATAGACAACACCATGTCCCTAGTAAGCCTCTAGTTGACTAGCTCGTTGATCAAGAGATGGTTACGGTTTCCTGACCATAGACATTGGATGTCGTTGATAACGGGATCACATCATAGGAGAATGATGTGATGGACAAGACCCAATCCTAAGCCTAGCACAAAGATCATGTAGTTCGTATGCTAAAGCTTTTCTAATGTCAAGTATCATTTCCTTAGACCATGAGATTGTGCAAGTCCCGGATACCATAGGAATACTTTGGGTGTGCCAAACGTCACAACGTAACTGGGTGGCTATAAAGGTACACTAAAGGTAACTCCGAAAGTGTCTGTTGGGTTGGCACGAATCGAGACTGGGATTTGTCACTCCGTGTGACGGAGAGGTATCTCTGGGCCCACTCGGTAGGACATCATCATAATGTGCACAATGTGATCAAGGAATTGATCACGGGATGATGTGTTACAGAACGAGTAAAGAGACTTGCCGGTAACGAGATTGAACAAGGTATCGGGATACCGACGATCGAATCTCGGGCAAGTACAATACCGCTAGACAAAGGGAATTGAATACGGGATTGATCGAATCCTCGACATCGTGGTTCATCCGATGAGATCATCATGGAACATGTGGGAACCAACATGGGTATCCAGATCCCGCTGTTGGTTATTGACCGGAGAACGTCTCGGTCATGTCTGCATGGTTCCCGAACCTGTAGGGTCTACACACTTAAGGTTCGATGACGCTAGGGTTATAAAGGAAGTTTGTATGTGGTTACCTAATGTTGTTCGGAGTCCCGGATGAGATCCCGGACGTCACGAGGAGTTCCGAAATGGTCCGGAGGTAAAGATTTATATATGGGAAGTCCTGTTTTGGTCACCGGAAAAGTTTCGGGGTTTATCGGTAACGTACCGAGACCACCGGGAGGGTCCTGGGGGTCCACCAAGTGGGGCCACCAGCCCCAGAAGGTTGCGTGGGCCAAGTGTGGGAGGGGACCAGCCCCAGGTGGGCTGGTGTGCCCCCCCCCCACCAAGGCCCAAGGTGCAGGGAGAGTGGGAGGGGGCAAACCCTAGGTCTAGATGGGCCTTAAGGCCCACCCTAGGTGCGCCCCCTCTCTCCCCCCTTGGCCGCACCCTAGATGGGTTTTGGGGCTGCCGCCCCCCTAGGGAGGGAACCCTAGATGGGGGCGCAGCCCCTCCCCTTCCCCTATATATACTTGAGGTTAGGAGGGCTGCAAGACACACGAGTTCCTCTCCTTCTTGGCGCAGCCCTACCCTCTCCCTCCTCGTCTCTTGCGATGCTTGGCGAAGCCCTGCTGGAGTACCACGCTCCTCCACCACCACCACGCCGTTGTGCTGTTGCTGGATGGAGTCTTCCTCAACCTCTCCCTCTCTCCTTGCTGGATCAAGGCATGGGAGACGTCACCGGGTTGTACGTGTGTTGAACGCGGAGGTGCCGTCCGTTCGGCACTAGGATCTCCGGTGATTTGGATCACGACGAGTACGACTCCTTCAACCCCGTTCTCTTGAACGCTTCCGCATAGCGATCTACAAGGGTATGTAGATGCACACTCCTTCCCCTCGTTGCTGGTTTCTCCATAGATAGATCTTGGTGACATGTAGGAAAATTTTGAATTTCTGCTACGTTCCCCAACATTCACACCGATCAAAACCTAAACGGTTTCCCACTTATGAACGTATTACTACTCGGTTATAAATGTTGGTGAACGTAGCAGAATTTTAAAATTTTCTACGCATCACCAAGATCAATCTATGGAGTCATCTAGCATCGAGGGAGAGGGGAGTGCATCTACATACCCTTGTAGATCGCGAGCGGAAGCGTTCATGAGAACGGGGTTGATGGAGTCGTACTCGTCGTGATCCAAATCACTGATCACCTAGCACCGAACGGACGGCACCTCCGCATTCAACACACGTACGGTTGGGAAGAAGTCTCCTCCTTCTTGATCCAGCAAGGGGGAAGAAGAGGTTGATGGAGATCCAGCAGCACAACGGTGTGGTGGTGGAAGCAACGGTGATCTCGGCAGGGCTTCGCCAAGCTCAGCGAGAGGGAGGCGCCAGGGGCTAGGGTGTGGCTGTCCCCCCCCCCACTATATATAGGGCCCCTAGGGGGGGCGCCGGCCCTAGAGATTGAATCTCAAAGGGGGGCGGCGGCCAAGGGGGTGGCTTGCCCCCCAAGCCAAGTGGGGCGCCCCCACCCCTAGGGTTTCCAACCCTAGGCGCAGGGGGAGGCCCAAGGGGGGCGCAGCAGCCCACCAGGGGCTGGTTCCCTTCCCCACTTCAGCCCATGGGACCCTCCAGGATAGGTGGCCCCACCCGGTGGACCCCCGGGACCCTTCCGGTGGTCCCGGTACAATACCGGTGACCCCCGAAACTTTCCCGATGGCTGAAACTGGACTTCCTATACATAATTCTTCACCTCCGGACCATTCCGGAACTCCTCGTGACGTCCGGGATCTCATCCGGGACTCCGAACAACTTTCGGGTTACCGCATACTAATATCTCTACAACCCTAGCGTCACTGAACCTTAAGTGTGTAGAACCTACAGGTTCGGGAGACACGCAGACATGACCGAGATGACTCTCCGGTCAATAACCAACAGTGGGATCTGGATACCCATGTTGGCTCCCACATGCTCCTCGATGATCTCATCGGATGAACCACGATGTCGTGGATTCAATCAATCCCGTATACAATTCCCTTTGTCAATCGGTACGTTACTCGCCCGAGACTCGATCGTCGGTATCCCAATACCTTGTTCAATCTCATTACCGGCAAGTCACTTTACTCGTACCGTAATGCATGGTCCCATGATCAACCACTTGGTCACATTGAGCTCATTATGATGATGCATTACTGAGTGGGCCCAGAGATACCTCTCCGTCATATGGAGTGACAAATCCCAGTCTCGATTCGTGCCAACCCAACAGACACTTTCGGAGATACCCGTAGTGCACCTTTATAGTCACCCAGTTATGTTGTGATGTTTGGCACGCCCAAAGCACGCCTACGGTATCCGGGAGTTGCACAATCTCATGGTCTAAGGAAATGATACTTGACATTCGGAAAAGCTCTAGCAAACGAACTACACGATCTTTGAGCTATGCTTAGGATTGGGTCTTGTCCATCACATCATTCTCCTAATGATGTGATCCCGTTATCAATGACATCTAATGTCCATAGTCAGGAAACCATGACTATCTTTTGATCAACGAGCTAGTCAACTAGAGGCTCACTAGGGACGTGTTGTGGTCTATGTATTCACACATGTATTACAATTTTCGGATAACACAATTATAGCATGAACAATAGACAATTATCATGAACAAGGAAATATAATAATAACCATTTTATTATTGCCTCTAGGGCATATTTCCAACAATAAATACTACTACTCCAAGATGACTGCACATTCCTCCTCAACTCCTCATCCACAAAAACAAACAAGTCATTCATCATCCTTCCCTTGCGTCTGCCATGGCCAGCATGAGTTTTGGGTTGAGAGATTGCCACCAGGGAGAGGCGAGCCTAGAAGCGGAAGCACGAGACATGTCCCGCCTTGCCGCGAAAGCAGCCAACATGTCCCGCTGCACAGCCGTAGCAGCAGAGAGGTCCCGTCGCACTGCCGAAGCAGCACGGAGGTCCCGTCGCGCCGTCGATGCAGCAGACTGGTCCGGCCACGCCGTAGAAGTAGAAGAGATGTCCCGCCGCACCGTGAATGCAGCAGAGATGTCCTCCCGCGCTGTGGCGGCCTGGGAAAATGTCTCGCAGGCAGGCGAGGACTCTTACAGGCACATGCGTGCCCTCGTCCTTAGGCAGATGGATCAAATCTCCAGGTGGGCGAGGTTGCAGGATGACCAGAAAGCCTCGTTTGAACAGTCTACCGACATCATCCGGCAACTAAATGAGAGCAATGCGAAGCTCCGGGCCGAGTGCGACCTGTTGAGGGCGAAGATCGTCGGAAGTGTGGAGCAGCAGGAGCACACCACTACCTTGTTGAAGAGGACCGGTGTCATCGTCGAGAAACTTATGGACGAGAATGCCATGTTGCGCATCGAGCGCAGAAGGCTGGTGGAGGAATCTGTGGATGCTCTTAAGCATCTTCTTGAGGACAAGAAAGAGCTCGTCGCCACTCGCTGTGGAGACTAGTTCCCGCGCCTATAGCAACGCATCAACAAAGTAGAGACCAGCGAGCCAGATCGTTGTCTTCCTTCTTCTTTTGCCCTTGTGTATTTCGGGCGTTGCTGCATGTGGCTTATTTTAATTATTTTCCTAAATATGTAAGACAATTATTATCCACTGTCATCGTCCTTATATTCATCATGCTTGCTATAAGTCGCAGTCGATGCCATATAGGTCCGTCGGATCTTACATCAAGATCCATGCAAAACTTTCTTTTCAGATTTCATTTTTGTCTCTTAAATCTCAGTCCAATGAGACATATAGCCAAGCTGTAGAACAGGTGCTCGGGCGCCATTAATGGGGACGCTGGGAGGGAGGTGCGCGGTGGGTAGCGGTCAAAGGGCTCTCCTCTCGATGAGCACGTGCTGGGGTCTGATCGCATGCCTCCCGTACTCAAATAGCTACCCCGCACGGCACCTCATAGCCAATAAAAAAGGGACTGTGGCGGCACGTAATTGGTAAGTAGAACGCCCACAGTTTCAATAATACTTGTGTTTCCGATTTGTAACATGACAACACTTGTTCCAAAATGACTTTGTTGATTGTTAATGTGTGCGCCTTGGCAAATCGGACAGAAAAATTACCACATCATGTTGGTGCCATGTCATGACACCATGCCAAGTTTCATGATTTTCAGGCGTGTTTTAGATTTACAGGAATTAAAAAACCAAGTTTTTCAATCTTTCTGGCCGAGCCACGATGCCCAGATGTCTGAATTTCATTCCCATCTCTTGCATAGGACCTAGAAATTCACCCAAGGACACACATGTGGTTTTTCAAACAACTTTGGTGCACTGGAGCATGTGCTTGTAGTTCAAATTTTAATTATGCACATTAAATGCGTAGAGACTCAACTAATGTATAAAAAGGCCAAATGAACCCAGAATAATTCCAAAATTTAGCACGATACTTCTATTTGGTCTAATCTGCCCGTGTAAAAAAATTAAGGCAGGAAAAGGCAATGTACATATGTCATTTCGCACACGAAGGTGGCACGTTCCCTCTCGGAACCATGAGCCTTCTTGACGGAAGCTCTGGTTTGCAAGAAGCTTACACCAAAGCTTGTCCCAATTCGGCCAAAAAAATTATCGCAGCATGTTGGTGCCATGTTATGACACCATGCCAAGTTTCATGATTTTCAGGCGTGTTTTGGATTTACAGGAATTGAAAAACCAAGTTTCTCAATCTTTCCGACCGAGCCACGACACCCAGATGTTTAAATTTCATTCCTATTTCTTGCATGTGAGCTATAAATTCACGCAAAGACACACATGTGATTTTTCAACCAACTTTGGTGCAGCATGTGCTTGTAGTTCAAATTTGAATTATGCACATTAAATGCGCAGAAACTCAATTAATGTATAAAAGGCCAAACAAACCCAGAATAATTCCAAAATTTAGCATGATACTTCTATTTGGTCTAATCTGCGTGTGTAAAAAAATTAAGGCGGAAGACGGCAGTGTACGTATGTCGTTTCGCACACGGTGGTGGCACGTTCCTTCTCGGAACCACGAGTCTTCTTGACGGAAGCTCTGGTTTGCAAGAAGCTTACACCAAAGCTTGTCCCAATTCGGCCAAAAATATTACCGCAGCATGTTGTTGCCATGTCATGACACCGTGCCAAGTTTCATGATTTTCAGGCGTGTTTTGGATTTACATGAATTAAAAAACCAGGTTCTCAATCTTTTCGGTCGAGCCACGACACCCAGATGTTTGAATTTCATTCTCATCTCTTGCATAGGACCTAGATATTCATCCAAGGACACACATGTGGTTTTTCAAACAACTTTGGTGCACTGAAGCCTGTGCTTGTAGTTCAAATTTGAATTATGCACATTAAATGCGCAGAGACTCAATTAATGTACAAAAAAGGCCAAACGAACCCGGAATAATTCCAAAATGTAGCACGATACTTCTATTTGGTCTAATCTGCCTGTGTAAAAAAATTAAGGCGGGAAAAGGCAGTGTACGTATGTCGTTTCGCACACGGAGGTGGCACGTTCCCTCTCGAAACCACGAGCCTTCTTGACGGAAGCTCCGGTTTGCAAGAAGCTTACACCAAAACTTGTCCCAATTCGGCCAAAAAAATTAACGCAGCATGTTGGTGCCATGTCATGACACCATGCCAAGTTTCATAATTTTCAGGCGTGTTTTGGATTTACAGGAATTAAAAAAACCAAGTTTCTCAATCTTTCCGGGCGAGCCACGACGCCTAGATGTTTGAATTTCATTCCCATCTCTTGCATGGGACCTATAAATTCACCCAAGGACACACATGTGATTTTTCAAACAACTTTGGTGCACTGGAGCATGTGCTTGTAGTCCAAATTTTAATTGTGCACATTAAATGCCCAAAAACTCAATTAATGCATAAAAAGGCCAAACGAATCCGGAATAATTCCAAAATTTAGCACGATACTTCTATTTGGTCTAATATGCGTGTGTAAAAAAATTAAGGCGGGAGAAGGCAGTATATGTATCTCGTTTCGCACACGGAGGTGACATGTTCCCTCTCGAAACCACGAGCCTTCTTGAGGGAAGCTCCGGTTTGCAAGAAGCTTACACCAAAGCTTGTCCCAACTCGGCCAAAAAATTTACCGTAGCATGTTGGTGCCATGTCATGACACCATGCCAAGTTTCATGATTTTCAGCCGTGTTTTGGATTTACAGAAATTAAAAAACCAAGTTTCTCAATCTTTCTGGCCGAGCCACGACGCCCAGATGTTTAAATTTCATTCCCATTTCTTGCATGGGACCTATAAATTCACCCAAAGAGACACATGTGATTTTTCAATCAACTTTGGTGCACTGGAGCATGTGCTTGTAGTTCAAATTTGCATTATGCACATTAAATGCCCAAAAACTCAATTAATGTATAAAAAAGGCCAAACGAACCCGGAATAATTCCAAAATTTAGCATGATACTTCTATTTGCTCTAATCTGCCAGTGTAAAAAAATTAAGGCAGGAGAAGGCAGTGTACGTATGTTGTTTAGCACACGGAGGTGACATGTTCCCTCTCAGAACCAAGAGCCTTCTTGAGGGAAGCCCCGGTTTGCAAGAAGCTTACACCAAAGCTTGTCCCAATTTGGCTAGAAAATTTACTCAAACATGTTGGTGCCATGTCATGACACCTTGCCAAGTTTCATGCTTTTCAGCCGTGTTTTGGATTTACAGGAATTAAAAAAACCAAGTTTCTCAATCATTCCGGCCGAGCCACGATGCCCAGATGTTTGAATTTCATTCCCATTTCTTGCATAGGACCTATAAATTCACCCAAAGACACACATGTGATTTTTCAACAAACTTTGGTGCATTGGAGCATGTGCTTGTAGTTCAAATTTGAATTATGCACATTAAATGCCCAGAAACTCAATTAATGCATAAAAATGCCAAACGAACCCGAAATAATTCCAAATTTAAACACGACACTCATGTACTAGTTGCATGTTCACCGTACGTAAATGTTCTAGCAAACACCATCCTTTCCCTTCGTAACACCATTTTGTCTTTTAAAACATAATGAAAAAATCAGGTATACCACAAACAGTTTATTAGAAAGAATCGCGTGGGATGCGATATAAAATATCTTGGCGCACCGTCTTGTCTGGCTTACGCGGGAAGCTTCGTCGTGTACAGTCCACCACCCCCGCTTGAACCACCCTTGCGTGCCAGTTTCTCGTGGCACTGAGCGAATTTTTTGCCACCGTGGAAATATCTATCTCCCCACCCCCTCCCTCCTACCAAAAGCCACATTTCCACTATTCCTCCTTGCTTTCAAAGTTCAAACCTTCACTGCTGCTTACTGGCAGCTCAGCCTCCTCGCTGGCGACCATTCTTCTTGCAGCGCCGCCTCCTCGCCGATGACTCTTCTTCTTGCTGCACGACCTCCTTGCCGCTGACCCTTCTTCTTGCTGCGCGGCCTCGTTGAAATAGTCAGTTAATCCACACCCCACCCACACCATTCTCCTCCTTTCCCGTCCCACATGCCCCGACCGATGGGGCGACACCTTCCACCGAAATCACTGCCCCCCTCCTCAAATTAAGCGCCACCCACAGCCATTTTACACGTAGTATAACGTGGAGCTCAGTAGCATGCGCCCGCACGCGCGAACAAGATCACTATGGCAACCATGCGTGTTGATCGCCAGATCTTGGAGGAGCACCTTGTCTTCAAGGCCACCGACGACACCGCTACGTGGTTGTCTACTTTAAAATACAGTTCATGATGTTTTCTCGAGGCCACCGCCAGTGCCTTCTAGTGATTTGTCCTCTGTAATGTTAATATGCAATCTGATGTTCAGTTAATAGTTTGGTCCTCTAAAATGTAATGTTCAGTTAACACTTTGGTCCAACAATTGCTACATTTCGTAGTACTGTTCTCAAGCATTCTTTGTTTTGTTAACTATCTTATCTTCTAGTACATGTTTCTATTCTTCAATGTCGTGCTTAGTTAACTATTTTGGTTCATTTGGTCTGCTGTCCATTTAACTATTTGGTTCAGTTCTGCAATTTGATTTTCATTTGCTATGGGTACAATTTTGTATTGTTATGCATGTGACACCAATTGAGTTTGGCTATACTCAATACATATTCTACTGGTAGTATGGCAACTCTCAGTTAACCTGATCAAGATCTTCCTTATGTGTGTTGCAGGCAAACAATGGGAGACACTGCGGTTTACCATCAAGGTTTGTTCAAGCAGGGCCCTTTGGCTAATAGCACATTATTGTGCAGTTGCAGGAATCATTCTAATATTTAGGTTTCTTAAAATTTGGTCTTGCACATGTAGGTCCTGCTGTCAGAGGCTTAGGCTCACTGTTCGACCCATTTTGCATATGGGGAAATGAGATGTCCATGAATATCAGTCAAGTCAAGAAACTCAGAAAGATTGTTAGGATGAAGACACTTGCGACGAATAAGACCAAGATCTTTGTTTGCACAATGAAGAAGACATCCGTCAACTATAGGATGGTACCAACTCTTTTACCTTGTTTTTACCCCTTGCGCCATTTCAAAATTCACAACATCAATTTATGCATAGCTTTGTTTTCAGTACTTTTCAAAGTAGTTCACCGATGATTACCTCTCAAACCACCTGCATGGTCAAGAGGCGAGGAAGGTATTCATTCAACACCCATGGTACAATATTGAAGTCTTGCTGAAGAGGACGAAGGTTGGGTGGGCAATTATCCATAGCCACTGGCCTAAAGTTGCAAGGACATTCAACATCACTGAAGGCTCAATATTTGCCTTCCGCTTCTGCAGTTTCCCAGATGAGATTCATCTGTCTATTTACCGTGTATGATGCTACTTTCCAAAGGTTTTTGATGCTGCATGTGAAACTTGGTGCTGTTGTGTAATGGCGTAACTGAGTGCCGAAGCTATCTGATGTAATTCGATTATGAAATCCTGGTTGCTTTTATACGGACATGAAATATCTGGCGTGTTTTATAAGAAATATCAGTTTGATTAGTACATGGATTATCAATAATAGGCTAATTACCCTGCTTACTGGGGTTTTCTATTGCAAACGGTTACTCAGACAGCACCATGGGCGATGAACTCAAACAACCTGCATGGTTTCTAGAAAGTAGGCGTGTTCGATCAACTAACAACCACACACGGCTTCCGGCAACGAATTGTTTGTGTTAGGCCACCTTGCACAAACGTTTCCACAAAAATAACTGTGTGTGATATACATACCTACGGAAATGTTTTTCTAGGATTCACTGTGTGGGATGTACATACCTACGGAAATGATTTTTTGGGATTCAACGTGTGGGATGTACATACCTACGGAAATGATTTTCTGGGATTCACCGTGTGGGATGTACATACCTACGGAAATGATTGGGTTTCAATGCCTCACCCGATCGCACACGGCCCTAGCCTGGGTCCTAGGAGGGCCTATCCCCGACAATTTCTGGGTCGTGTGGGAAGGACACCCTATCGCACACACTCACTTGGCGACGGTTCCAAATGCCGTCGCGGAAAGGGGTTAAAACCGTTTGTTTAGCACGTCGCTGTACTAGTGAATTACCTCATCAAGTTCTACTTTCCCCCCACTCACTTCTTTCGAGAGAAACTCCTTCTCTAGCAAGGATCCATTCTTAGCAACAAATATCTTGCCTTCGGATCTGTGATAGAAGGTGTACCCAACAATTTCTTTTGGGTATCCTATGAAGACACACTTCTCCTATTTGGGTTCGAGCTTATCAGTTTGAAACTTTTTCACATAAGCATCGCAACCCCAAACTTTCAGAAACGATAGCTTTGGTTTCTTGCCAAACCATAGTTTATACGGTGTCGTCTCAACGGATTTACATGGTGTCCTATTTAACGTGAATGCAACTGTCTCTAATGCATAACCCCCAAAACGATAGCGGTAAATCGGCAAGAGACATCATAGATCACACCATATCTAATAAAGTACGGTTATGATGTTCAGACATACCATTACGTTGTGGTGTTCCAGGTGGCGTGAGTTGTGAAACTATTCCACATTGTTTTAAATGAAGGCCAAAACTCGTAACTCAAATATTCGCCTCTGCGATCAGATCGCAGAAACTTTATTTTCTTGTTACGATGATTCTCCACTTCACTCTGAAATTCTTTGAACTTTTCAAAATGATTCAGACTTGTGTTTCATTAAGTAGATATACCTATATCTTCTCAAATCAACTATGAAGGTTAGAAAATAACGATACCCGCCACGAGCCTCAACACTCATCGGACTGCATACATTGGTATGTATTATTTTCAATAAGTCAGTGGCGCGCTCCATTGTTCTGGAGAACGGAGCCTTAGTCATCTTGCCCATGAGGCATGGTTCACAAGCATCAAATGATTCATAATCAAGTGATTCCAAAAGTCCATCTGCATGGAGTTTCTTCATGCGCTTTACACCAATATGACCTAAACGTCAGTGCCACAAATATGTTGCACTATCATTATCAACTTTGCATCTTTTGGCATCAATATTATGAATATGTGTATAACCACAATCGAGATTCAACAAACCATTCACATTTTATTCATGCAAATAGAACAATAATTATTCTCTGACTTAAATGAATAACCGTATTGCAATAAAAATGATCCAATCATATCCATGCTCAACGCAAACACCAAGTAACATTTATTTAGGTTCAACACTAATCCCGAAGGTAGAGGGAGTATTCAATGGTGATCTTATCAACCTTGGAACCACTTCCAACACACCTCGTTGCCTCGCCCATAACTAGTCTCTATTCATTTTGTAACTCCTGTTTCGAGTTACTAATCATAGCAATTGAACCGGTATCAAATACCCTGGGGTTAATATGAACACTAGTAAAGTACACATAAATAACATGTATATCAAATATAGCTTTCACTTTGCCATCCTTCTTATCCGCCAAATACTTGGGGCAGTTCTGCTTCCAGTGACCAGTCCCTTTGCAGTAGAAGCACTCAGTTTCAGGCTTAGGTCCAGACTTGGGCTTCTTCCCAGGAGTAGAAACTTGCTTGCTATTATTCTTGAAGTTCCCCTTCTTCCCTTTGCCCTTTTTCTTGAAACTAGTGTTCTTGTTAACCATCAACACTTGATGCTCCTTTTTGATTTCTAGCTCCGTAGCCTTTAGCATTGCGAAGAGCTCAAGAATTGTCTTTTCCATCCCTTGCATATTATAGTTCATCGCGAAGTTCCAGTAACTTGGTGATAGTGACTAGAGAACTTGCCAATCACTATCTTATCTGGAAGATTAACTCCCACTTGTTTCAAGCGATTATAGTACTCAGACATTCTAAGCACATGCTCACTAGTTGAGCTATTCTCCTCCATCTTGTAGGTAAAGTACTTGTCAGAGGTCTCATACCTCTCGACTTGGGCATGAGTCTGTAATACCAATTTCAGCTCTTGGAACATCTTATATGCTCTGTGGCGTTCAAAACATTTTTGAAGTCCCTGTTCTAAGCCGTAAAGCATGGCACACTAAACTATCAAGTAGTCATAATACCGAGCTTGCCAAATGTTCATAACATCTGCATCTGCTCCTACAAAAGGTCCGTCACCTAGCGGTGCATCAAGGACATAATTCTTCTTTGTAGCAATGAGGATAATCCTCAGATCACAGATCCAGTCCGCATCATTGCTACTATCATATTTCAACTTATTTTTCTCTAGGAACATATCAAAAATAAACGGGGAGCTATAACTTGAGCTATTGATGCACAACATAATTTGCAAATAGTATCACGACTAAGTTCATGATAAATTAAAGTTCAATTAATCATATTACTTAAGAACTCCCACTTAGATAGACATCCCTCTAGTCATCTAAATGATCACGTGATCCATATCAACTAAACCATGTCCGATCATCACATGAGATGGAGTAGTTTTCAATGGTGAACATCTCTATGTTGATCATATCTACTATATGATTCCCGTTTGACCTTTCAGTCTTAGTGTTTCGAGGCCATATCTGCATATGCTAGGCTCGTCAAGTTTAACCCGAATATTCTGCGTGTGCAAAATTGTCTTGCACCCGTTGTATGTGAACATAGAGCTTATCACACCCGATCATCATGTGGTGTCTCGGTACGATGAACTGTTGCAACGGTGCATACTCAGGGAGAACACTTATACCTTGAAATTTAGTGAGGGATCATCTTATAATGCTACCGCCATACTAAGCAAAATAAGATGCATACAAGATAAACATCACATGCAATCAAAATACATGATATGGCCATCATCATCTTGTGACTTTGATCTCTATCTCAAAAGCACCATCATGATCTCCATCGTTACAGGCTTGACACCTTGATCTCCATCATAGCGTCGTTGTCATCTCGCCAACTATTACTTCTACAACTATCGCTACCGCATAGTGATAAAGTAAAGCAATTACATGGCGATTGCATTTCATACAATAAAGCGACAACCATAAGGCTTCTGCCAGTTGCCGGTAACTTCTACAAAACATGATCATCTCATACAACAATTTATATCTCATCACGTCTTGACCATATCGCATTACAACATGCCCTGCAAAAACAAGTTAGACGTCCTCTACCTTGTTGTTGCAAGTTCTACGTGGCTGCTACGGGCTTCTAGCAAGAACCGTTCTTACCTACGCATCAAAACCACAATGATTTTTTGTCAAGTGTGTTGTTTTAACCTTCAACAAGGACCGGCCATAGTCAAACTTGATTCAACTAAAGTTGGAGAAACAGACACCCGCCAGCCACATGTGTGCAAAGCACGTCGGTAGAACCGGTCTCATGAACGTGGTCATGTAATGTTGGTCCAGGCCACTTCATCCAACAATGCCGCCGAATCAAAGTAAGATGTTGGTGGTAAGAAGTATGACTATTATCACCCACAACTCTTTGTGTTCTACTCGTGTATATCATCTACACATAGACCTGGCTTGGATGCCACTGTTAGGTAACGTAGCATGCAATTTCAAAAAAATTCCTATGATCACGCAAGATCTATCTAGGAGATGCATTGCAACGAGAGAGGAAGAGTCTGTTCACGTACCCTCATGGACCGAAAGCGGAAGCATTAGGTTAACGCAGTTGATGTAGTCGAACGTCTTCACGATCCAACCGATCCAAGTACCGAATGTACGGCACCTCCGTGTTTAGCACACCTTCAGCTCGATGACGTCCCTAGAACTCTTGATCCAACAGAGGTCGAGGGAGAGTTCCATCAACACGACGGCGTGGTGACGATGATGGTGACGTGATCCGCACAGAGCTTCGCCTAAGCACTACTACGCTATGACCGGAGAAGTAAATTGTGGAGGGGGCACCACACACGGCTAAGAGAACAACTGTTGTGCTTTGGGGTGCCCCCTGCCCCCGTATATAAAGAAGGAGGGGAGGAGGCTGGCCACAAGGGGCGCGCCAAGGAGAGGGGAGTCCTACTAGGACTCTAGACCTAGTAGGATTTGCCCCCCTTTTTTCCTTCTACTAGAGGGGGAAAAGGGGAAGGTGAGGGAGTAGGCGAAGGAAAGTGGGGTGGCGCACCCTTCCCTAGTCCAATTCGGCCTCCTCCCTTGTGGGGGGTGCACCAGCCCCTTGTGGGCTGGTTAGCCTCCCTCCTATGGCCCATATGGCCCATATCTTTCCCCGAGGGGTTTCGGTAACCCCTCCGGTACTCCGGTATGTACCCGATACACTCCGGAACCCTTCTGGTGTCCGAATACTACCTTCCAATATATCAATCTTTACCTCTCGACCATTTCGAGACTCCTCGTCATGTACGTGATCTCATCCGGGACTCCGAATAAACTTCGGTCACTGTCGTGGGTTTGTCACGGCAGATGTCCTCGTGAAAGGACTTAGTCGTGGAGCCATCGCAATGGGTTAGCTTAAGGGGTTAAACCGGACAAGGAGACATGGGGAGTTTATACTAGTTCGGCCCCTTCGATGAAGGTAAAAGCCTATGTCTAGTTGTGATTGGTATTGCTAGGGTTTCGACGACCAGGGAGCGAATCCGCTTTGACTGGCCCTCAAGTTGTTGTTTTCTACCCTCAAACCGTGGTCGGGTCGTCCCTTTATATACACAGGTTGACGCCCGCTGGTTTACAGAGTCCCGAGGCCGGATCATAGAGGTGTCTGACTTGGTCTCTATTCCTCTAGCTTACAATACAAGTTTACATGATAAAGTCGGTTCACATCTACAGGCTTTAATCTGTCTTTGGGCCTTGGGCCTTCTTAAAGCGCCAATATCTTCTCATCTTCATGGGCTTCAATCTTCATGGAGCTAATCCGGCCATGCCTAGCCGGTTTACCTCCAGTAACTATATCCCCAACATTAGGCCCCAGATTGATTTGAACCTGTTCATGTCAATCTCCCATACTTAGAAAAATTCTTGCTCTGGCACCTTTGTATAAATCTGGTAAATCGCCGTGACGTCATCCTTTAAATCCGCAGCCAATCGTTATGATGTCCTCTACCTGTTGAAGCCAAAGATGCCCTTCATTAATGATCATTTCAACCCTCGAGGCGTCATCCTTAATAACTATCCATTTCCAGCTCCTCGATTTATGCACCTGTCACTTATCGTCTCACCTTATAAATAAGACCACGGGCCCTTCTCTTTATCCCCTTCGTCTCTGCTTCCCTCTTCTTCCTCCTTGCGACATATCTGTCCCTGAGCGCCGCTGCCGCTACCGAGCTTCGCCACCATTCCTCCGCTGGCCGCTGCATCAACCTGGTTGTACCAGAAAACTGCGGTGCTCCTTTGTTGCTTCATCCTCTGTGAGTTCTTTCCCTTTCCCCCTTTGTAGATTTGTTTGAAGGTTCATTCGTTCTTCATAGTTTATCAAAGTTCATCGGGGATCCAGTACGGCTCTGTTCCTTCTCATCTATGGATTTAAAAACTTCACGCTTGATATACTGCGCGTAAATAGCTTACTTTCCGCTACCAGAACAAACCTTTTGTACGCAAAAACCGATCTGAAGCATTACGAACTGTTGTGGGTCCAACCCTTGTTAGGTCAAAATATTTTTGCTTTCCTGTCTTCAGTAGATCCAAAATTTCCATGTTCTCTTGCAGAATTTGTTTCTCCTTACTTAGTCATTTTACCTTAGGTATGTATCCTCTTTACCATGTAGGCGGTGAATTAGAAGACCCCCAACACCACATCAACATTCAGTTAACCGATGAAGAGGTCACTGAAGGTGTTAAGAATTTTTTGAATGAATCGGAATCAATCTGTCGCCAAACCAGCTTGAACCCCTTCTACACTCAAAATAAACCGCCTGTTGTAAGCACTATGATTCCTTTTTATCTTTGATATATTTAAATTGTTCAACTTGTAAACTTTCTTCTATTTGTGTATAAAAAGGGTGATGATCCCTTCTGGAAGCGGAAATCCGCAGATAAAGCGGCAAAGCCATCCCGTCCCAAAACCAAAGTCGTCAAGCGAACCTCAAAGCGGAAACAGCCGAACGTATCAATATGGAACTTGATGAAGATGCAGAGGAACCGGAAGTTGAGGTAGAACTTGACTCCCTTGGCTCCCTTTTCATGCATCTCATTAACAATGATCTTTATCAGGAGGACGTAGAAGGCAGCCAGGCTGATGATGTAGAGGTAATTACCCTTTCCTCCGGTTCAGACTCTATGCCAACACAAAAAACCTGTCAAGCGGTCCGGAAAGTAAGCTTTTCTCATCCTCTTGCTTACTTGGATCCAACATTTATTTTGAAGACGCAGCAACATGAAGCTCGCTGGACAACCCGGCACAGCGGCCAACAGGTCACTTCGGCCGGTTTACCTGATATCCCGGTTCGGAAGCGCCGATCTGAGGTCTCCCCCACTTCTGACAATTCTTATCCCAAGGCAGGTTATTTCAGACAACCTCTTAATCCGTCCGATTCAAATTATCAGGTGACACCTCCCTCATCCTCTGGCGAGTCAACAGCAACCCAACTCCCTCCTCTCAAAACTGTAGTTGGGTAAGTACTCAAACCCTTTCTTCGAATGTTTTACATATTCTAAGTAATATGTTAAATTTTCACCTCTTTTATTTTTGTTTGCAGAGCCAAAGCCAGACCCAGCAAAAAAACTCAGGTGAACAATCCGTCTGAAGACCAGGTGGTTCTTGAACAGGAGCAAACAGATGAACCGGACCAAACTCGTGAACCGGAGGGCCCCCATCCTGACGCTACCTTTGATGACCCACCCCCTCAAGACCGGAATATTAATGAACAAACTGAAGTTGATACTGATGTTCCTGATACTAAACCGGCAGCTCCAACCCAGGCTAGTCCGGTGAGAGTTACTAGCACTCCACCATCACCCACAAAAACTACTGGAGGCCCAGGAGATGACGTTATCATTACTGGCATGGGTCACAACTCTCCTGGCCATCCTGTAATCTTGGCCAAACATAGCGCCAAAGAAGAACGTGCTGCCATGGAGAAGGGTAAATGGAGCACTGATTTTTCAAGTTATGCTCATCTCAGCGCTGAAGAACTCCATTCCGGTTTTTTAAACCGTCTGCACTCAAAACGAGATTATGAGGCCGGTTTGGTGAGCTTGATGAAGGAACGCTATGAGGTATTTTCATCTCCCTTTATTTCTTGATTCCAAAGTTGAAACACTAGCCCAAGTAGCCCCCAAGGGCCGTTTTATGATGTTAATCTTAAACCGAGACTTTGTAATACTTTAATCTTCTCCTCAGTGTAGCCCCCAAAGGCCGGTTTAGCTTTGCAAGGTAATCCGGGTCTTGAATCCATGCGTCCGTTTTAAACAGATGTACATTAGCCCCCAAGTGTCAAGGATAATGCTTGCATTGTTCTGGAGACTTATAAAAGATGTATTGATAATAGAGCAAATAGACATTAGCCCCCAAGTACGAAGTGCATAACTTGTTATACGCTTAGTACTTAGAAAATACATATCTTGTTGTTGACATATCTTCGCTGTTACAGGCCGAGCTAAGCAATAGAGATGCCCGAACCGCTGACTTGCAAGAGAACGTGAAGTCCCAACAAGCAGAGGCTGTGAAAGCCAAGGAGGAACTGACCAATGCCCTGAAAGCTATGGAAAAGCTAAAGGAGACTTTTAACAAGGAGCGTGCTGACTGGGAAACCGAAAAGGCTGGTTTAACCAAAAGAGCTGAGGATGCCGAAGCAGCCCTGAAGCCAGTTGTAGATGAACTAACTGGCTTGAAGCAGCAAATCAACGCCATGACGCCCGCTGTATTTGGTAAGTATCTCCTTATGCTGTTTGTCCAATTCATGAGATCTTATTGTTTACCAGTTTGGCTGATATTAAACCATGACAGGCACTCGCATTACTCATCTGGGTGCTGATATGCGGATGAAGTTTAAAGCGGCTTACACCTTAATAGAACAGCTTTACTCTGGACCCCGGCATGCTATATGCACTGCAGCCTACAATAAACCGGCACCAACACTGATAAAAGAAACCCTTGAGAAGCTGGCCATGCTACCAGCCCGGATTACTGAACTGAAGAAGGCAGCTGCAGGAGCAGGAGCGCTGACCGCACTAATCCGGGCCAAAGCATGGATTCCGGATCTTGAAGTGGATGACATCATTAAAGGATATCCATGTGAAGGAGGACGGTTCAAGCTTCAACAATGATGATCTCTGAAGGCTGACAAAGGAGATGTGGCCAATAGCCAGCAAACTGGTAGAAGACACAGACTTATCTCATTTCCAGCCGGCTTACAACACTGAAGGGAAGAGACATCCTGCCGAAATCCATGAAGTCAAAGAACTTGTGCCTCCAATCCGTAAGCATACTTACGCTCCTGACATTAACCCCTCCAGCCTTATCCATGAAGAAGTCGTGTTTCAAGCTTTAACCGGAATCGATTGGTCAACAGTTGATTTCCAGCGTCTGGGGAGGGATGAAGAAGAAGTGATTGCACCAAATGATCCTCAACCGTCAAGCCGTCCAGATGAAGCATCTTAAACCGGCAGCCGGTTTACCAGCTACTGTGTGCCATTGTTTTGAAACAATTATTCAATTGGAACCGTTTTGAAGCTTCTTGTAATAGGATAGCAAAACCCCATTATCTGCCATGCCTTCGAGCATGTTGATGTTGCTTTGACATGCGGAAAACTTGTTTCACTTTTTTGGGATCTATTTATGCATAGCCCATGATGATTTGTGTTCCTGGATACAAGAACTTGAAAGTGTCCTAGTGGTTTACCACTGGACGGGTCATGATGCCCAAAAATATACAATACTTGGATGGATAATCAAAGTTTGTATTAAAAATAACATCTGCAACATACCTCATTGGCTGACCAACTGCTTGTATGGTAAAGGTGAAAACAACAATCTGAAGCATTGATAACTCCTGGCTCTCTTACAGTTGCATGTAGAGATCATATTGGGCTAAAAAGCCGTTGAGTTGTTTGTATAAGAATGGTGACATCTAGTCAAAACCACATCGGAGCAGTTTGCTACCGGTTTAGAATCTGATCATGTACTGACAACTAAGCGTTGAAAGTCAAGCCGGGTTGTAATGAACACCGGTTTGTCAATAAAACAAATGTTTATAAATCCCTTATCATAAAAATAGCAAAAATAAAAGAAATATGCAAGGCTTTTCATGGGATGCCAGGCCCTAAATCGAGGCTTTTCATGGGCTGCCAGGCCACTGAGTTAAACCATTTTACAAAGCCTTTTTAAGATGGACCTCAATCTTTAACCAATCACTGATTTAACTTTGACAAGTTCAGGGTCCATGGGATTGACTTGTCAAACGTTCGATGGGTCATACCAGGTTTACCTGGACGGAGTGAGTTACTTAAAGAGGCAGGATAACCCGGGGTTTTAGGTGAATACACCTGGCTTCCAAGCCTGGCTTGATAGCCTATTACACGGGTTCAAAACTCATTGTTCTTTGAGAAGCAAAGAGCCCCCAGGTAATATGTGAGCTGTGCTCGGTGGTTACCTATGTTTAAGCTGTGCTTAATGCAACAGACTCTCTTTGGCTCCACATAATTTCCTTTCGGCTTAACGCCTATCAAGAGGTGTAGCTATGGTGTGACAACAACCAAGCCCCCTAGTGATATCCCTTTGTGGTGTTAAACCGATCAAGAGGTATAGCTATGGTGTGACAACAACCAAGCCCCCTAGTGATATCCCTTTGTGGTTTCAAACCGATCAAGAGGTGTAGCTATGGTTCAGATACGACCAAGCCCCCTAGTGATTTTCTTTATATCCATGCGGCCGCAGAGGCCGGTTTAACAAAACTCCGCTTTGTCAGTAGAAACTCTTGTAAGCTCACACACGATGTAGAAAGAACAGAGACCCCGCTTTATTCGAGGCTCCGGTTTATTATATAATATGTACATTGTCATAAATATGTACATACGAAGAGCCTGTGGCTCAAGTATACTAAGGCCGAAGAAGAGCTATATTCCACGGCCGCTTGGTCTCCTCCTCCGATTTACGTGAGTCTTTGTGCTCTCGAATATCAATGAGGTAGTATGACCCGTTGTGCAGATTCTTGCTGACCACAAAAGGTCCTTCCCAAGGCGGGGATGATTTGTGCATATCAGTCTGATCCTGGATGAGGCGGAGCACCAGATCGCCCTCTTGAAAAGTTCTAGTCTTAACCCAGCGGCTGTGATAACGTCGGAGATCTTGTTGATAAATCGTCGAACGTGCTGATGCGAGATCACGCTCCTCATCTAACAGGTCCAGTGAATCCTGACGTGCCTTCTCATTATCAGCTTCAACATAAGCTGCCACACGGGGCAAGTCGTGACGGATGTCACTAGGAAGAACTGCCTCTGCTCCATAAACCATGAAGAAAGGTGTGTAACCCGTAGATCTATTAGGTGTGGTGTTGATGCTCCATAACATAGAAGGTAATTCCTCCACCCAGCAACCCGGTGTCCGCTTCAAAGGAACCATAAGCTGGGGTTTAATACCTCTCAAAATTTCTTGATTTGCCCTCTCCGCTTGACCATTAGATTGGGGGTGAGCCACCGATGCTATATCAAGCCGGATGTGCTCACGTTGGCAAAATTCCTCCATCTCTCCCTTTGACAGATTAGTACCATTATCAGTTATAATACTGTGTGGAAAGCCAAACCGGAATATCACCTTTTTGATGAACTGAACCGCCATGGCCGCATCACACTTACTGACTGGCTCTGCTTCCACCCATTTGGTGAACTTATCAACTACCACTAATAAGTGGGTCTTTTTGTCCTTGGATCGCTTTAAGGGTCCAACCATATCAAGCCCCCTAGTCGCAAACGGCCAAGTTATTGGAATCATCCTCAACTCCTGAGCCGGAATATGAGCACGACGTGTGAATTTTTGACAACCGTCACATCTTTTGACTAAATCCTCCGCATCAGCGTGAGCTGTTAACCAATAAAAACCATGGCGAAAAGCTTTAGCTCCCAAAGACTTTGAACCGGCGTGGTGACCACAATCCCCTTCATGAATTTCTCGCAAAATCTCACAACCCTCTTAAGGAGAGACACAACGCTGAATTGCCCCTGAGACGATGTAATGATGTAACTCTCCGTTGATTATGGTCATCGACTTGGAACGCCGGATTATCTGCCGGGTCGAGGTTTCATCCTCCGGTAACTCGCCCTGGTTCATGTAAGCCAGGTATGGGATTGTCCAATCCGGTATGACATGCAAAGCTGCCACCAATTGAGCCTCCAGATCAGGAATAGCCAACTCCTCCTATGTTGGTACCTTGACCGACGGATTATGCAGCATGTCAAGGACGACATTTGGTGGGACCGGTTTACACTGAGAACCAAGGCGGCTTAAAGCGTCCACCGCTTCATTCTTTCGCCGGTCCATATGGTCAACCTAATAACCCTTGAAATGGCCAGCCACCATGTCTACCTCTCGTCGGTATGCCGCCATGAGTGGGTCTTCTGAATCCCAAGTGCCAGACACCTGTTGAGCCACCAGATCCGAGTCACCAAAGCACTTAACCCAGCTTATGTTCATCTCCTTTGCCATCCGAAGACAGTGGAGCAAGGCCTCATATTCAGCTGCATTGTTAGTACAAGGGAACATTAAACGGAGGACATAACAAAACTTGTCACCTTGTGGGGAAGTTAGTACGACTCCAGCCCCCGAGCCCTCCAACTGTCTGGATCCATCAAACTGAATAGTCCAATACGTGTTATCTGACTTTTCCTCTGGTGCCTGCAACTCTGTCCAATCATTGATGAAATCTACGAGCGCTTGGGATTTAATTGCTGTGCGAGGTGTGTATTTGAGCCCGTGAGGTCCAAGCTCAATAGCCCACTTAGCAATCCAGCCAGTTGCTTCTCTGTTTTGAATGATATCTCCCAGAGGGGCTGAACTGATCACCATTGTGATAGGATGACCCTGAAAATAATGTTTGAGCTTCCAGCTTGCCATAAACACTCCATACACCAGCTTCTGCCAATGTGGATACCTCTGCTTTGATTCAATGAGCACCTCACTGATATAATAAACCGGCCGTTTAACCGGATACTCCTTTCCAGCTTCCTTGCGCTCCACCACAATAGCCACGCTAACATCTCGGGCATTAACAGCCACATATAGCAATAACGGCTCTTTATCGATCGGGGCTGCAAGCACAGGCGGTTCAGCTAACTGTCTCTTCAGATCCTCAAACGCTTTATCAGTCGCCTCGCTCCAGACAAAATCATCTGTTTTCTTTAGCATCTGATATAAAGGGATAGTCTTCTCCCCAAGATGACTGATAAACCGGCTCAAAGTCGCAATCTGGCCGGCCAAATGTTGAACGTCATTGATACACGCCGGTTTAGCCAAAGATGTAATTGCTGAGATTTTTTTCCAGATTAGCCTCAATGCCTCTGTTTGACACCAGAAAACCCAAGAGTTTGCCTGCCGGGACACCAAAGACACACTTTTCTGGATTGAGCATCATCTTGTAAACTCGGAGGTTGTCAAAGGTTTCGCTCAAATCATCTATCAATGTTTCCTCCTTCCTGGACTTTATCACAATATCATCTACATATGCATGAACAGTGCGCCCAATCTGCTTATGAAGACAATTCTGAACACAGCGTTGATAAGTCGCCTGGGCACTCTTGAGCACAAAAGGCATGGAGACATAGCAGAAGGCTCCAAAAGGAGTTATAAAAGCTGTCTTCTCCTGGTCCTTAACTGCCATTTTGATCTCATGATAACCAGAATAAGCGTCCAAAAAACACAAACAGTCACAACCCG